>NW_008327998.1:974595-1001196 GCF_000622305.1 Nannospalax galili
CGGTTGCTATGACAACTCATTCAAACATGGCCTCTCATTTTGCTTCCTTCTCTGTGTCTGGTTTCCCCAGGCACTGGTCTTGCAACTCATTTTCCTGCTCGTAGTGCTGACTAACCTTTTGCTTTTTTATTTATTTATTTACTTATTTATTTACTTATTTATTTATTATTAATTGGTCTTGCAATCAGCTGCTGGCCTTTCTAGGGAGGACGCCATCTGTACCCACATAACTCTCAGAAGAAATAATGGGGCCACCTGTGTTAGTAAACCTTAATTCTCTATCCCAAGATATTCTTATTCAGGAAGATAAGACTTGTAAACCAACAAGAACCTCGCCATTTACTTTGGGAAATTTCTGAACGAAAATTTGCTCAGGGAAGTAATTTGTTCATCTGGACAAATGATGGCCCTTCATAGGCACACCACACTGAACCAAGACAGGCGAGCACAGGAAATAACTTGGCATCCTGCTTGGTATGGACTCTTGACACCTCTCTGAACAATATCCCTAGCAACTTGTGAGCAACCTGGGATCCTCTCCTGTTTCAGGCTTCATGTACGCCTGCTTTAAACAATAGAAATTTGTTACTCCCCTTCGCAATCTTTTGATAATGCCCCTTTCTATTTAAACACACCCTGGAACTGTGGGCACTGAGCTGATCCAGCCTGAACTGGTCTTGGGTACATGCACTGTGATTTCTTATGGAGAATTCCCCTATTACCATCTTATGCCTATGTGTATGGTTGATGCCAGATATATTATGGGAAGCGATGGGCAGTGAGAAAGGTTTACGCATTCCAAGCTCTTCAATCAGAATAGAGAACCGCCCATTATATGTCCCTTAGTAATCAAACTCCTCCTTTCAAACCTCAAAGGAAGAAGGCCCAAACCAAACTTGAAGCTCTTGAGTACTTTTTTATGGTCAGCTGTCACTCTTGATAGTGTTTCTTATCTGACCTATTCTCTCCTTCTTACTTTGAATAAAATTACCTTGTTACCTTTAAAAATATGTGTATTTCAGTTCCTTGAACAAGAGGCCAGGAACCTGGACACACCCAGCCCAGGTACCCCCCAGCCAGTCCAGAACCTGAAGCAGTAGCCTGCTTGACTTCAGTCTTCTGGACACCGGCTACATCATTGACTGCTTGACTTCAGTCTTCCGGAAGCCTGCTGCATCACTGACTGTCAACCTGAAATCATGGCAGCACAGGTTTTGCCTAATATTTATCTGTTTGTGCCTCAAAAATATACTCTAGGGGCTGGAGAGATGGCTCAGCGGTTAAGAACACTGGTTGTTCTTGCAGAAGACCCGGGTTCGAATCCCACACCCATATGGCAGCTAACAACTGTCTGCAACTCCAGTCCCAGGGGGATCCGACAGCCTCTTCTGTCCTCTGCGGGCATTGCATAGCACAGGTGCACTTACCTACTTGCAAGCAATACATGCATACACATTAAAAAAAGCCCACACGTACTCTAAATTACTTGAGCTCAGACCCCCAAATCTATGACAACCCTTCCTAGGCCACTTTAGGTGTTACCGCACTATCTAGGTGCTGTTGCTAAAGTAGATCTTGTCGCTTAAGGATCTCTGATCAACAGGTTTTCTGTTGGTATTTTGGGGAGTCTACATGCCACCCTGGATAAGCATCCCTTCTGACACAGCTCAGCCACATTCATGTGACCCAGTGGCCTATGTTGTATGCAGTTGTATGTGCTAAAAAATAAGAAAAATACTTTCCCTTCTAGATAAATAATAGAGAGGGAAAGCTGCCATTTTTCCCTTTTCAGTCAAAACAATTCATATATCAGTGCACTCATGGTGGAAGGAGAGAGAGAAAGAAACTCAGCATTCAATTCAGTTATAACTCTGAGAGGCTCCAGTAAATGTTGCTCTTCCTCCTCCTCCTGCCCCTGTCAAATGTGAAGACAGGCACTGATTCTGCCTAACAGGGTGAATGAAAGCAATTGATGAAATTGATCGTTCATTGATAAATGAATAAATGCCCCTGAATACACATCATTAAGGAAAAGGTCTGCACTGAGAACATCATCACAATTTAGTCATTATATAAAAGAAAGAGTGCTATCTTTTAACCTTCATAAGACTGACTTTTTTATAAGACTGCCTTTTATACAGAAGGAAAAATGTATTTGTCTCCATCTTTCAAAGGGTATATAATTACGCCCAAAACATTAAGGAGTGAGGTGGGGTTTGCATGAATTAATTCTTGGTGATTTGAGAAATGACTTTAATAGATATTTGGCATGAAGAGTTTGTTCTTTATCACCTTGAGAACTGGTCATATACTATAAAATACTCATTCAAAATTTTGTCTTAAATGTTTATTACTGTCACTTGCGGGAATTATTGAAATATCCAGTCCCAAGATGAAAGTTTATAGCTGTGAGTGCTTCCATTAAAAACAGAGATCTCAAATTAATGACCCAATGGTGCAATTCAAGTTCTTATCAAAATAAGAACATTTTAAACCCCAAAGCAATTGAGGCAAGAAATAATAAAATCAGTGTAGAAATGAGTGAAATGGAGATGAAATGAACAATGAATAAAATCAATCCAAGCATTGATTCTTTGAAGTGTTACAATTGGCAAACTATTAGCCCAACTGTTAAAGAAAAGTCACCTACATTAACAAAATTGGAGATTAGAAGAGGAGGTTATGACAAATTCCAATGAAATTAAGAGGGATCCATTAGGTACATTCTGGAAACATATTCTAAGAAAACTTGAAAATCTAGCATATAAATAAATCCTTAGATGCATTTGACCTTCCACAATTAAATCAAGAAGGTATAAACAACTCAAATAGATCCATTACAAGCAATGAGATTGAAGAAATTTTAAAAAACCTCTCAACATCAGCAAGAGAAAGTTTAAGACCTTTTGGATTCACTGCTGAATGCTATCATGCCTTCAAACTAGAGCTAACACCTATGTTCTTAAACTGGTCTATCAACTAGAGAAGGAAGGAACTATACCAAACCCACTCAATGAAGTCCTAATACTTTGATACCCAAACCAGATAAGGGCACCACAAACCAAATTCAAGATGACTAAGTAGGTTTTCATTCATTAAAAGATGGCTAAGTAGGTTTCATTCCCAAGATGCAAGGATAGTTCAACACACATACATCAAAGCTGTAATACAGCATATAAAGAGACTTAAGAATGGAAATTGCATGATCATTTCAGTAGATGAAGAAAAGACCATTGACAAAGTTTTGCATCTGCTCTTGAACCCAAGGAAAATAGGAATAGAAGGGAAATAGCTCAACATAACAAAGGCCATGTATGATAAACTTAGAGCCAGTAGTATTCTAAATGGAGAAACAAGAGCATTTCCTTCAGAAATCAGGAGACGAGGGTGTCTGCTTTCACTGTTGTTATTGAGTACTTAGTAATTATTTAACAAGTCAAAGTTTTAGAACAATAAGAGAAAGAAAGAAAAAAGACACACAAATGGAAAACAGAAGTTCAAATTATTTGTATTCACAACAATATGGAACTATCCTTGGAAAACCATAACGGCTCCACAGAAACCTCTTAGACTTAATAAACACTTTCAGTAAAGTAGCACAATAGAAAATCAACATATGATATTCAGTAGCTTACTATATACCAATAACAAACTCACCAAGAAATAAAACAGGAAAAATTTCACTCTCAATGGCTTGAAAATATCAAGGAATAAGCCTAACTAAGGCAGTAAAAGACATCCACAATGGAATCTCAAAGACACTGAAGCGAGGGACCGAGGATGGGATTGTGTCCTATGCCTGAGTATTGGCAGAATTTATATTGTGAAAATGGCTATTTTTAGAGAAAGTGCTCCACAAATTCAAGGCATGCCTTGTCCATATTCTAAGGGTATTCATCATTGAACTAGGAAAAGCAATTCCAAAATTTGTATGGAAACACAAAAGACCTTGAATAGCCCAAACAGAGGGCATTCCTAGGCAGAATAGTGTGCCTGATCATGAGCTGTATTAGACAGAAACCATCTTACTGCATAAAACAGACATGTAAACCAATGGCACAGAACAGATGACTAGGAGGTCAACTCATGCAACTGTGGCCTGCTGAGTTTTGACAAAGGCATCAAAAAACATGCATTAGTGAAAACACATGAGGTCACGGGCAAACTGCTTACCTGTGTGGGAAAGAATGGAACTAGATCCGTATATTCCAAACTGCATAAAAAACAAGTTCAAAGTACAGCAGAGACATTAATGCAAAGTTAGACATAGCAGGCGACTAACCTCAATTTTGGGGAAATTAGTAGTTGTAGAGGTAGTTTCATTTTCTGGATAGCGACGGCGTGGTGTTCATTGGTGTTCTAGAAAGAGTGTCTTGTGAGTAAACAACATAATGGAATGAAGCCCTGACTCATGTCAAGAAGTCGGCCTTGAAGAGTGGGTGACTGGGAAATAGTCTCCTCAGCTCTGTAAACTTCAGCTCTTTGTTGGTACCCTGGTTACAGCTCTTCCCTCCTTCCTCCTGGGAGGAAGTTCTGTTACTCATCGGTCCATCAATCCATCAACCTCTCATCCATAAATCTACCAAATGACATACATATCGGGACATCTTTCATGCGTATCCTTTATAGTATGTTCCTTTTTTGTTTATCTTAATCGGGTTGTCAAGATGTCAGATATGTAAATTAATGTGTGAAATTTATATTGTGAACAAATATAAGGCACCGTTGTGATCAGAAATGAAGATATCAAAGCTGCACATGGTGGATGTTCATTGTCCCCGCTACTTGGGAGGTTGAGGAGATTACAGATTATAGGAGTTCAAGGTTAGAAGGGCAGCACAGTAAGACTCCAGTCTCCTGCAAATATAGTATCTTTCTTTTCTTGTTTACCCTGATCCCATACCTAAAGTCTATCTACCTGTATTGAGTAACCTACTCATTTCAGAGATTGTCGGTTTATAAGTGGGCACAGTCTGAAACTTGACCTCTCATTGTGCCTTGTGTGGCATTTACTAGCCTTCATTCCTGGCCTCTGACATGGTCTTGGTGTCCCAGAATGCACCAGTTGCAATGCAATTGGGAAATTATTCTTCACATTAAATGCTCATCCCCCATCTACACCTGTGACCAGGTACTTGAGTCACCACATGGCCTCCTCAGGCCCAGCTCAGCCATAAGGAATCAGAACATTTCCCCAAGTGCCTTCCTGACTCAAATTTCTTCATTTCCCTGTGCCTTTGTGACATCCAATGCCACTTGTAAGAGAAGCTCCATGGGATCAGTAATAGTCTTAGCAAGCAAGCTACACTCGCTGCTGCCAGATCAAACCCTCAGCTGTCTCGTTGGGGCCCCGGGAAACCAGAAATGAAAAACAATGGGTTTGGGGATGGTGACAAGGAGTAGGGGTGGGGAAAAGGCTTCTAAGAAGATCCTGCATACAGCAGGTTTGGATGGTCATCCACTCCATGAGAGACAAAGAGATTCGGGAAGGGGGCTGGCAGGCAGGGAAACAGAACTTCAGAGGGGGACTGGGAAAGCCAGAGTCTAGGAGCTTCGGTAATCTCTGTTACCTCTGACATGCTAAGCATCATACTGAGTCAGGATTCACTCTAAATCTCACCACAGCATCCTAACTGACTTTCTTCTCAGTAGAAGAATTCACAGCAGTATTCTAGGTAGTCAAAGTTGCCCTAGGGGAGAAATGTGATACCCTAACTTCTACCTCAGAACTGAGATTGGAGACGCAGAGTTCCTTGACTCTTGGCAGCTTAACTACTGAATCTCCCATATATGGATGTTTTCAGTTTTGCCCCAAACTGACTTTCTGCCTGATGATGTGGTGTGGAGTCCTGGGAGGTTAGGGGTCAAAGGAGATTGGTGCTGTGTTGGGAAGATGTTGACATTCCACTTTATTTTAAAAGAAAGGACTTATGAAAAGATTTAGCAGGGAGGAGTAACAGTCACAGGTATGTAACTGTATTAGTTACTTTCCTGCTGCTGTGATAAACACCATGACCACGGACCTTGGCATTCACAGAAGGAAGAGTCTATTTGGCTCACAGTTCCAGAGGGATAAGAGTCCATCGTGGAGGGGAGGCCTGGCAGGAGCACCCAAGCAGAAAGCTGACAGCTCACATCTTTGAGCATGTACAAAAAAGCAGAGGGCAGAACTGGAACCGGCAGGCTGTGAACTCTCAAAGCCCTCCCCCAGTGGGGTGCTTCCTCCAGCAAGGCCACACCGCCTCAGCCTCCCCAGACAGTGGCACTTGGAGCCTATGGGGGAGGGTCGCATTCAGAACACCACAGTAACCTAAAATCACCAGAAAGCCTGGCCTCTGGAGCCTGAACACGAGTCATGCTGGGTGATAAAAGAAAATGTCCTGTTTTCCTCAGGAATTTTATCCCAGTGGCAAGACGCTGACTGGCGCAGGCATCCTGGGTTTGAACCCTGCTGTGACTCAAGCCTCTATAATTATTAGGAAAACACAGGTGTAGGGGCTCTAAGTTTCCTTGTGTCCATCATGTGGACACTACACTCAGTTTCCCCTCAGTCACTGTATTATTTGGGTCCTGGTGAGGCACCTTGTAGGACAGGTGTAAAGTTGTCCCTAAATTGGTTACAAGACACTGGTGATTGATGGCTATTTGTAATAACCATAGGCAAAGGAGACAGCAGCTTGGTGTTTGGGTTGCCTGTGGTGGAAAACAGCTTCATATAAACTGGCATTCTATGTCCTCAATGTTTCCTTTATCCGTGGGCTTCCTGATCTGTATTTTTTTCTTTATTCTGGCCAATTCTCAGTGTCAGTATTGCTGTCCAGCCTGGCATTACTGAGAGGGAACGTCCTCTCTGAAGGAGCTGCAGATATGGGGACCTGACAGGACTTCACTGGATATATCTTGTGCATTCAGACAAGAAGGGGAGCTGTGACAGGAAGCATGAGTAACAATGTGCTTTGAAGGGACATGGAGAGACTGCAGGACCAGAGAGGGCATTCATGAATTTTAGGGTAACCTCCTCTTGAGGGGCTGTCCAGAAGAGAAAACACCAACCAGGGAGAACTGACCAGAGGGCAGGAGTGGGATTGGTATGGACAGGCCAGCAGGGCAGAGGGGCACAGTGCTGACAGTGTTGTGGAGATGCTGCAGGAGGCCTCGGCCCTGAAGAGGGGGACACTGTCAGGAGCAAGGGTCACAGTTGAAGCGGTAAAAAGAATCCCATCGGTTCTAATCTAGTGCTGACATTAACCTAATTTTCTAGAGAATCCAGAGCTGTCAGTTTGGTGGTATCATTCTTTAAGTAGTAGCCAGGGGGTCTGTGCTCTTCTCTTCTCCTGGGGGGGCATTCTGTAAGTGGGGAGGGGGGCTCTGCTCTGTTCTCCTGGGAAGGCAGTTTCATCTCCCAGTGAAAACCAGTGAAACACCCTGAAGTCCCTAACTTCCTCTCAGTGGCCCCGACTTTCATGGAGGCAACTGGTTTTTCACTCTAACCAACAGGAGAATGAAGCCTGAATTGTGTATAAGTGTTTGAACTGATTGCATCCCCAAAATCATGCAACAAGCTTCCACATGCTTCTGTGGGCTGCACCAATTCAATAATAACCGCCAAGCTCATTAGCATCAATGCCCATTGTTCTGGCTGTGAGCAAATTCCATCTCTCACTGCCCATTTAACTTCAGGTTTTTGACGTAATGATCCCAGGCCCAGAGAGAAGCTCTATTAGCATGTGTAAACATGGGAGGCAAATAGTTCAGGATGCAAAAGAATCAGGCAAGACCCTGGGTATCTTGCTGCTTGTAAAATAATTTCAGAAAATAAATTTTGATTAAACAGGTATAAAGTCCTGGAGAGTGATTGTTATGGCCTTAATTACATAATTGCGTATTAATTAATACCCAATATTAATTAATAATGGGTATGAATTGACCCATTTATTCTCTACTTCATTCAGCAAAGAATTGGTAGAGGCTTACAAGAAATATACAAGAAATGCACACGCAGTGGGGTAATGAGAAGTGGAACGGAGATGGGAAAGCAGTGGAAGAGGAGAGTCGTGTATTTGACGGCTGTGACAAAGTTGGTGCTTTGTCTCTGAGCCCTCTGATGAACAGAGGAGCAGGCATGTGATCCTGAGAGAACCCAAGTTATTGGAAAACAGTGAGCATTTTAAGTTCTTAAGGGACATAATTTTTCTGAGAAGTGTATTCATTTTAAAAAGAGAAATCTACATATGGATCTTTGTAAAAGGTGATTGTATTAATTTAGGATGACCTAATATTTCCAGACTAGTTATAATTACAAGCATCATATGTTAGTGACCTGTGATCACAGCCAGGGAAACATTCATGGCTGCAACATAGACTCAAAGCAGTTCTCAAGGGCTCAGCTTTGCAGCAGTGCTGAACTTTCAGACGTTCAACTATATTCAAAGATACAAGTCAAGTGAGTTTCTAAAGTTCGAAGAACATGTAAGCCCCTAAATTAAAAAAATGCCAAGGTATTCTGGGTCGAGGCAGGGTGGTATAGGTATATTCAGTTTGTCTCTCTCTGATGAAATCCATGGACCAGATTCACGGAGCAGTTGCTAAAGGGGTGGGTAGGAACCGAATAGCACTTGGAAGGTTTGGTGAACAGGTGCTTCAGCTCAGGTCTGCGACTCTGCTGAGGAAATTCAAGGTTGAAGACTCAGTTCCCTGCTGGTGCTATGATAGGAGGTGGGGACATGTTTAAATTTTGTTTTTTAAATATTTATTTTAAAATTTGGTGTCTATGTATGCGTGTGTGGGGGTGGTGGGGGTGGTGGTTATGTGTATGTGAGTGCAGGTGCCTATGGAGGCCAGAAAGGAGAGTTGGAGTTCCTGAAGCTGGAGTTACAGGCCAACTGAACTCAAGACCTCTGGAAGAGCATGTGCTCTTAACTGCTGAGCCATCTCTCTAGCTCTGGTGGGAGACACTTTAGAGGAACCATGAGGTAGGGAACTGTGGTGATGATATCAAAGGATATATCTTGCCCAAGGTCTCATTCTTTCCCTGGATCACTCACTCAGGTTCACTTTCCTTCCTTTGTTTCTTTGTTTCTTTGTTCTTTCCTTCCCTCCTTCCTCCCTCCCTCCCTTCCTCTCTCCTTCCTTCCTTCCTTCCTTCCTTTTTCTTTCTTTCTCCCTCCTCCTCTTCCTCCTCCCTCTCCCTTCCTCCCTCCTTCCTTCCTTCCTTTTTCTTTCTTTCTCCCTCCTCCTCTTCCTCCTCCTCTTCTTCCTACTCTTCCTCCTCCTGCTCCCTCTCCTCCTCCTCTTCCTCCTCCTCCTCTTCCTCCTCCTCCCCTTCCTTCTCCTTTTTTTCTTTCTCTCATGGACTCCTTTAAATTTGCTTTTTGATTTAAGGAGGACAAATCAGTTTTCTGATAGGGTTTTCAGTGTTTGGACCTGTAACCTTGTAAGGGTAACCACACTATAATGTAGGAACTTTGGGTGGTAGAATTTTTGCATTCCTCTCAGAGGGGTAAAATATTGATTCTTAAACAGACCATAAAAAGTTTGTTGGTATTTTGTGATCATTAGAGAAACTACTAAGAAAGTCTACTGAGGTGTAGGCTGAAATAAATTGAATTAATAGATAATACCAAAGAAATGTTAAAAAAATTTAAAAGAATTATAGAAGACAAAACCATCCAGTTTTAAAATACATTATAAAATGGCAGTAGCCCAAACAGAATGGACAAAAGAGAATTAGAAAAGGACAGAGTCCACAATTAGAGGCCATGCTATGAACAGCGGACATTTTACACAAAGATACAAAAAGCATTTCAATATGAAGAATAGTTTTAAAAAGATTTGTTACTTTATTTAATCTATGTTTGTATGTGTGTGGGTATAGGTACCCTGAGAGGCCAGCAGATGATGGTGGATCCCCAAGCTGCAGTTACAGGTACTTGTGAACTGCCTGATGTGGGTGCTGGAAACCAAACTTGGGTCCTCTGTCAGGGCAGCAAGCACTTTTCACCACTGAACTATCTCTTTTTGTTTGTGTAAGTGGGCTTACATATGCAAAAACTATACCTCAATCCAAGCCTCACATCGTAAAAAATTCAAAATACATTCTAGATATAAATGTACAATAAAAGACTTTAGAAATTTTAGAGGAAAATGTAGCACAAAATCTTCATATTTTGGGTTAGAGAATAATTCTGAGATTTGACATATAACACGCACAACATAAATGAGGAGTATAAACTGACCATCATCAAAATGAAAACTTCCTGGCTCTGACTTCAGAGCCTCATCTTTACTGACTAGTGTGCTGGAAGGTGCTATGCACTCTACCAGAAGGGAAAAGAAACCCATCAGCCTTGTCCAGCTGTGAACCTGTGAACTATAACTATGAGTGGCCTAGCGAGAGATGCCCATTGGTACAAGAGTGACACATAACCAGCCACTCTTCAGTTGGACTTCAGATCTGCTTCCTAGGATGGAGCCCATACCGGGCACTGATCTCAGGCTTAGGGACCTGAGACTAAATAGGCCACAGGACATAAGGGAGAACCTAATACTAGTTTTCTACTAAATAATTATCCTATTAAACTGACTTCTAATGACTTACTGCTCTGCCCATAGGTTAGTGCATCTCTCGTCTCTCACCAGAGAAGTTTCCTTATGTAGCCGATGGTGATTAACACAGAAACCCACAACTGGCCAATGTGCAGAGAACAAGAGGCTGCAGTGTGCTTATCCCTGAACAGAACACCTGTATCAAACTTCTGCACCCCAAGGCTCAGGGATCATTACAGAAGAGGGGATGGAAAGATTGTGAGAGAGGTGATGGATGACCACAAGGAAACAAAAGTTTTCCATACAGCTGATCAGTTACTTATATGAACTCACAGCAACAGTGATAACATGCATAAGTCCCATGCAAGCTCAAAGCAGACAAAAAAAAAATTTCAGCATAGACATGAGGATGTGGGTAAAAAGTTCTGACTCCGCCTATGGAAATTGTGGCAACAGATGGCTGCTGGGAGGGGCAGACACAGTTTCTTACAGGGATGGGACTCTTGGTAGGTTAACCAGGCTCCATTGGAGAGTGATAACATGCATAAGTCCCATGCAAGCTCAAAGCAGACAAAAAAAAATCTCAGCATAGACATGAGGATGTGGGTAAAAAGTTCTGACTCCACCTATGGAAATTGTGGCAACAGATGGCTGCTGGGAGGGGCAGAGACAGTTTCTTACAGGGATGGGACTCTTGGTAGGTTAACCAGGCTCCATTGGATGGACCCACACTGAAGAATATTTGGAGACACGAATTAGACACTATAGGATATATATGTATATATATATATTATATAGAGAAGGCACATTAAATTGGGTAGGGTGTAGTAAGGAGAGATGCATATAGGGGAAGGGATCTAAATACCATCAAATCATATTGTATGAAAAATCACAAAAATTCAATTTAAAAAAAGTAAAGAAAAAGAAAGCTGTGTAAAAGACTTTGTTAAAAAAATTAAAGGACAAGTTCTAGACTGGAAGAATATTCACAAGCCATCTGAACAAGAACTCATATTCAGAAGTAATTCTCAGCACAGATAGGGGAATAACTTAATCAAAAGGTGAAAGAAAAACAACATGATCAAATGCTTAAATAAACAAGAACATAATAGGTGACAAACACATAAAGATGCTCATCTTCATCAGTC
This sequence comes from Nannospalax galili, assembly GCF_000622305.1. NCBI lineage: Eukaryota > Metazoa > Chordata > Mammalia > Rodentia > Spalacidae > Nannospalax > Nannospalax galili. The sequence continues at coordinate 986,289 of NW_008327998.1, forward strand.
ATTAGGGAAACATAAGTCAACCCCACAGTAAGATAGACCACACAGCCTACTGGAATGGCCAAAAGGTACTGAACAGCAGAAGCTCCCATCCACTGCCGCTGAGAATTCAAAGTGTACACACACTGGGCAACACTTGGCCAATTTATCTTATTTTTTTAAGATTTATTTTTACTTTCAATTACGGTGTGTGTGTGTGTGTGTGTGTGTGTGTGTGTGTGTGTGTGCGTGCAGATACCCGGGAAGGTCAGAAGAAGGCATTGGATGCCCTGAAATGGCTGTTACTGACATTTGAGCCACTTAATGTGGGTGCTGGGAACTGAATTCATGTCCTCTGCAAGAGCAGCAAGTGCTCTTAACCCCTGAGCCATCTTTAACCCAATTTACCAATTTCTTTTAAATTGAAACATATATTTACTCAATGATTCAGACATTCCATTACTTTTATTTAACTTATAATTTATGTTTATGCAAAAACCTGTGCATATTAATTTTTTTCTACTCATCTGAAGCAAGGACAGCTTAACTCAAAGAGTAAATAAACCTTGTTATAACTATACAATAGAAAACCTACTTAGCCATAAACAGGAGAGAATTATCAACATACTACAGCTTGGAATTTGTGGTAGAAAGAAGACAGACATGGCAGGCTACAGAGTGTTTGTGCATCCTACACTATGACACTTCCCCCAAAGATAAGCTATAAAGTCATGGAATAAAGGTTTCCAGTTGTTAAAGTTCAGGAGAAGAGATGGGGGTGTGAAGAGATTGCATGAGGCGTTTTCTGAACTTATGGAACAGTGGATCTTCATTATAGTGATGACTGAACATATTTATGCATGCGTTAAACACACAGAACAAACAACTTCAGTGCACATAATTTCAAAATACAGTATTTATGTAAAAATAATTACATTCAATACCAATGCAGATTTAAATCTTGAATGTTAATTAAATATACTTGCCTAAAACTAAATGAGCTTTCTTATGCTTATAGCTCCTAAAGAGAACAAAAATAAACAGAAATGATAAAACTGATGGATTTCAAAGGACCATTAACTTAATGTGACAGTTAACGCTTGGCTGAAAGTAAATCTTTTCTCCCAGTGTGCTGGGGCACCAGGCGGGCTTGCAGCTTTGAGTTAAGCATGTTTGTATTATTCGCTGATCCAGTTCCCCGCTCCTAATACAGTGACTTGGTTGCTCATCTGACACAATGTGAGAGCGCCTGACTCTCATTTCACAAGCTGGATCATTGATTTGTTTCATATTTGCTTAGGCTGTTAAAGTGGTGCTGCGCCCTGGTTTTGTAATTGAGGATAAAGATGGGAACATGCTTGGCAGTCACAGGGTGCCAAGTCCTCTGTCGGAAGATAAGCATTGCAATGGTGTATGTTTAAGTCACACCCAGCCTCATAAATATATACAAATGGTGAGTACCTATTAACATATTTGTGGAGAAAATTTAACATGCTGAATTAAAATGTCATGTAGGACTTGATTACTAAAAAATATTTTGATATTCAAATATTTGGAGAAATGCTCAACTGAGGGTTATGAGGGTTCATAATGTCAGACAATGGCCCTCCTCCACAGTTTGAAGTTAAAAAGGAGGAAGTGGCCGTCTGGGGGGGTCGGTCTCAATGAGGCAGTGTCAGATGCAGGATGATGTACTGGTTAGATTTTTGTTGACTTGAAACAAGCTGGTGCCATCTGGGAAGAAGGGATCTCAGATGAGGAATTTCCTCTATGGGACATGTCTGGGCCATTTTCTTGATTGTGTTGATGTAGGTGGGCCCAGCTCACTGTGGGCGGTGCCGTCCCTGGGCAGGTGGGCCTGGGCTAAGTTCTGTAACTGAGCAAGACAGAAGTAGGAGACTCAGTAAGCACGTTCCTTTGTGATCTCTGCTTCTGCTCCCGATTCCCACCCTGAATTTCTGACCTGACTTTCCTCAACTGTGGACTGTAATTTCTGACATGAAATAAACCCTCACCTTCCCAATTTGGTTTGGTCAGTGTTTTCTCACAGCAACAGAAAGCAAACTAGAACAGATGACCTTTGAAAAACTATATTTTCTTGGCCATCCTTCAGTCTAGGATAATGTGTCTTCACACTAACATGCCCCTCCCGTGTGTGTGTGTGTGTGTGTGTGTGTGTGTGTGTGTGTATGTCTGAGAATTGAACCCAGGGCCTCAGGCATGCCTGATAAACACTTTACCTATGAGCTACACCCTGGTCCTTAGCCATGAGCTTTAATTGATGTCTTTAACACGTAGGTACTCAGTGCTGCATCAGCTGTTACAGTCTCTCCCCCTTCCTCATCTCCAGCCTTCTAATCCAACAAGGAGAATGGATTGTTTTCTATCTTCACATATATTAACACGGATCCTGAATGTGCCATGCGAGCATGCTGTGAGCTGGGTGGACAATCACTCCCCCACACAGCATCTTTCAGGTAAGAACTTTCCCAGCACTGATGTACATATTCTCTCTCTCTCTCTCTCTCTCTCTCTCTCTCTCTCTCTCTCTCTCTGTTTTCTGAAAGATGACAGGAAAACCTTGACTCCTTGATAATCATTGTGAGTTCTTACTAATACTTTGGACTGTAAGCAAATCTCTCTGAGCAAACTTTGTCCATCTTTACAATCAGGGATGTCTTCCTGGTTCTGTGTCTCAACTTGTCTTGAAATATAAACACATAACTTTTGCTAGGTAAATCTCTCCGGACTTCTCTCTACCAAATCAATCATAAATTACCCTTCAAGCCTTTTTTGTTTTTGTCTTTGTATTCTACGAAGTTTATTAACTTGGAAGCTCAATTAAATTCAATTACATTCCTAACTGCAGAGATATAAAAATATCTCTACAGCTTCTCATTCAGATGAGGAAAGTCAGGGTCAGATAGGCTACAACTTTCAGAAGTTATGAGTGTTGAAGGTAGGGTTTTAAAAACAATGTATTAGAATCCAAAGGTCATATTTCTTCTATTGTGGCTGAATTTTGGGAAACATGTATGACTTAGTCCTTTGGCCTTGTGTTTGATCGCTTTCTTAGCGTTTCATATTCGTTAGTTAACTCTGTAGATTTTTACTTCTGATTTATAGCAATATTTATTCAAAGGTGACTTTACATTTTTAGCATTTTGGAATATCTCAAAATATTTAATATATATTAAATCTGCTTCCTAGAACTTAATAAGGCATAGAATGTTTTTTAAGATCCTAGAGGTCTTAGGAAATATTAGGTAACATTGGAGGGAACCCTGAGAAGCAGCAACAATATTTCTGTTGATAGGAGCAGCCTTTCTGGTTTAATGGGAATAAACAACTCATGTTCAGTTTTAAACGTAACTGGCAATTTTCCATATATGTTTCTTCCTTGAATCCTCAACATTCCAGGAATTTCATGCTTATGAAAATTTTGCATTTCATTATTTTCTTCTTCTTAAATAGTTTTTGGTGATTCACCAGTAGTGTTCGAGGTCAGGGTGTGGGTCTATAAATAGTTATTTGGAAGAGTGTAAAAACCCCAGTAGCATTTCCAAGTAATGAGGTACAAGACTAACTCTGTGGCTGACATTTTTACTAGTGCAACCTCTTCAGTCCTGCTGCATGCAGGAGACTCAGGGAAACTGCAGTGTCATGAAGTTTTTAACATGGCTTTAGAGAGGTGGCGCATTTCCATTCGGACTTGCTTTTAGCGCTGTCATTTAATTCCTGACAGTTGCTGGGGTTTGACAATTCCTGATTTGTTTTCTCTTTTTCTGCGCTGTCAAGGGTGGATGATCATGCAGGGTTGTTTTATCTAGTTCAGACTGTTCTTGTAAATGTTAACCTGCATGCTCAATTTCCTATGGTCACAGTATTAGAATAAAAGCCCAAGAGAAAGGTAACTTGCTAGTCCTGATTTAGCTAGTTCCTGTAGGGTACTTTGTCATGGGACATGAATGCCTGTGACCCAGGGAACGTCGTTCTTCAGATGAGGCCACCAGGCCACAGTGGAACAGGAAGTCTTTTCAAGTAGTGTCCAAGCTCCCTGTAGGCAGGCAGCCCTATGGTTAGCTGTAGTAGTCCTGGTGCCTGTAGTGAACACAGCGTCACTCTTTGGAGCTCAGATGTTTAGAAGTCTTTACTCTGTGTGAAGCTTTTACCCCAAGCCATCTGCAGCTGCCACCGCGCAGTGCACAGTGGTGTGGCCGCTTCTGCTGCTGAGTGCAGTAGACTCCGTGCTGATGGGCAGCTGCCCCTTATATGCCCAATAAAGGACTTCCAACATCATTCCGACAGTGAGTGACTTCTCAGATCCTCTTTCAGTACTTTTACTCTCTGCCAAAAGTTTGGCTATATGTCATTGCCAGTTGACTACATGTTGATTAAAATGACAACTGTTTATTTCAGATACAGTTCCAGAAATTTATTTACGTACCTCTTTATTTGAAAATCCGAATCATTGAAAGTAGAATGGAGTTCCCAGTTTAACACCTTGCATCAGAGCAAAGTTACAGCATGAACTGTATCCTTTGTACAGAAGGGTGTTTTATTGGTTGACAAAAGCCTTCTCTTCCTTTTTACAGGTGACATCACTAGCAAGAACAGGCTATTCAAAAGTTTAAAGGAAATGGGTTATCTTAGTCATAACTCACTCAGTTTTAATTTATCCTTAACTGGCTAGGACCTTGCCAGTATGTGCTTTTGGTTACGGAAGGGATACGATCTTCCTTCTCATGTCATTTGTTCATCCATTCATCAGTTACTAAGTTCCCAGTAGAAATGCACCAGACAGAAGCTTGGTCAGTCTAAACCTACAACGAAGATGAAGACATGGCTGTTGCCTGTAAATGTGCTTTACATTTTATGGAATAAGTTGATGAAAAACATGCATAGATTAGTGAGTCCTTTCTCTTGTTCCTTCTGGAAATTTCCATTTTGAACAGTGAGAGAGGAGAATTGTTGGTATACTGTTCTAGAATAAATAGGTCAGCACTCGTATATCACATGGTGGTATCGCCTACATTATATGCTCATCTGGGTTTATCCATTCACTGACTAATTAATGATGGTGACACAGCGATAACAGTAGCAGTGATTATAAATGACAGAAATGCTCCCATGAGACGGGGACCCAGATAAGTGAACTTTCTTTCTCAGGCCACAAACTCCTGCACACAGAAAACTGTCGCTCTATCACTCACCCTTCTTATCAACTGAGATCTGCAAAAAGCAAAGCATTGTTTTGGAATCTTTATGGTTTGTATATTCTAATTTTGTTCTATTGCAACATGGAGAAGAAAACAGAGGGTTCTGATTGTCCTAGAGAGCTATACTTCACTAGGCGAGCAACCAACCTCGTATATTTGGGGAGGAGCACTTATGAGAATCATATTTTGGGGGTAGATTATGAAAGTCATTGGGGGGAATCTTATGAGAATCACATTTGGAGGTAGCTCTTACACAATGATGTGTTGGTGTTCTCTAGAGACGACTGCTTAGGAGGATAAGGAACTGCCTGGAAGAACATAATTCAAGACGATATGATACTTGGAGAGATGGAAAAGCAAGACCTCTTGTCCCCACCATATATATATATATATATTTCCCAGCACCCACATGGCAGCTACGAACCATCCTTGACTTCAGTTCCAGGGGAATCTGAAGCCCTCTTCTGACCTCTGAGGCATTGCACGACACGGATGCCCTCATATACATGCAGGCAATACACTTATACACATAAATATGTATATATATATATGCACATATATATGTATATATTTTTTTCTGAACTTATCAGGAAAGGACTTAATAAGGAAGTAAACGTGACCTGGAAATAGAGAACCCTTAGAGTTTAGACAGAAAAGGAAGTAGAGGAAATTCAAGGCAGAGCAAACCTTATCTCCAAATATCATTTGTTCATTTGTTAAGTAAACATTTATTGAGTACCTATGCTATAAGTTTCCATCTGCAAGTAATCTGTAATCTATCTAAGAAGATAGATATTGACCTAATGAATACAGTGAAATATGTTAAGTCTGGTAAGAGTGATGTGTATGGAGGACACAGAACTCAGAAGACGTTTACTTACTAGAAGATGAAGGAGACTGCATCTGAACCTGCCTGTGGGATACATAGGACTTCCAAGGGCATGAAGAGAAGGGATGCCATTTCAGAGAGGGGAAAGGACGTCCCTGCCTCATCCACGCTGGTATTTACTAAGACCGGATTCTCCAGTCACATCTTTCAGAATCACATGGCATGCTTCTTAGTCCAGATTCCCTATCCCACCCAGACCTACTGAATTACAGTTCCTTTGAACCCTATCAGTGGAACTCAGTGCTTGCCTTATAAACATGTCCTTACATCAATAAGGTTTAAAATTGCTGGTAACAAAGGTGACATGATGTGGTGGCTTAAATGAGAAATGTTCCCCATAAACTCAAGTATTGGAACACTTGATCCCCAGTTAGTGGTGCTGTTTTGGGGAGACTGTGGAATCTTTAGGGAGTGCTGCCTTGCTGGAGGAAGTATGTCACTGGGTGGGCATTGAGAGTGCAAAGTCTTGCCCTACTTCTGGTTTGTTCTCTCTACTTGTGTTTGTGATTGAAGATGGAGTTATCAGCTTCCTGCTCCTCCCACCATGATAGACTCTCATCCCCCTGGAACCGTAAGCCAAAATAAGCTCTTCCTTAAGCTGCTTTTTATCGTGGTGTTTTATCACAGAAACAAAAAAGTAACCAATATGCATGATATGGCTTATCAGGCAATAAAATATAGATCAGAACAACTCAAGATGAATGAGAGATGGAAGGATGGAAATGTACACTGAGAATGACTGGAAGCACTTGTCAGATCATCATGAGAAATGTGAGTGACTAATATGATGTCTGGGATGCAGCGAAGGCAATTTCAAAGGAAGAGACTAGACATTTGTGGTCCTTAGAGGTAACAGTTCAACCCTCTCAGGAAATGTCTTCGAATTCGCTCTCAGGAAGTGTCTTCGAATTTGTTGAACACCTGTGTTGAGAGTGTTGCTCTGTGCTTTAACTCCCCAATACTTATGATACATATCAAAAATAAATGAATGAGACAGTTGAGGTTAGGAGAATTCATTCATTTACAGAAGAAAAATCGGAGCGTGGTTTCTGTCTGGGCTGTGGATACTTGGAACATCCCATCTTGCAGTGCCTTCCAGGAGCCTCTGTGTGGAGCAGCTTGGCTGTTGTCCCTCAGGGCTCTTGCTGATAAGACCTGAGGTTGTCCCAGGGATGTTGTACTGGGCAAGCACCAAGGCTAAGACACTGAAATCAGGCTAGAGAGGTCCTGGGAAGGGGAGGCTATTCTCGGGGTCAATGCTGTTTGGATTGTTGTGGAAACATACATCAAGGTCTTATCTGTAGAAGAGGGGTGGGCAGGAGCTGGCTTGAGAACATCTAAAGTCCTGGGATTTCAGTAGTATCTGGTGTTGACATTCTCAACATCTTCTTAGGGGCCTAGAAAGTGTGTTGAAGTGACAGAGCTCCAGCAACAACCCAAACCTGCAACTGGAGATTAGAGATTGGATGTGACTGAGGATCCCAGAGGAGCTGAATGTTCATTATGCTTGGTGTGGAATTCATATACACTACAAATAAACTTGTCACAAGCAAGCTTCTGAAAATGTTAATGTGTCTGATAATCACAACGAGGACTCAGAATTGGAAGGAAAGGCACCGTCTTCACCTTCTTTACCCACTCACATGGGTTGTGGGTTCTATTAGGGTTCCAAACAGCAGCAGCTTTCCCCCTCACCAACAGGGACCTATGGACTTTTGGAGCCCGAAAAAGGGAACTGAGCTGATAAGCACCTTGGCCTTTGAAGTCAAGGGAAACAAACTCTGCTGAGAAGCAGCCTGCCTTTCCTCTGATCTCCAAAGACAAGATAAGCAGATTCTACCTGTTAACCAGAGAATTTAAAAGCTGTTTAACACAACAGCTTTTCTCTTATCTTAAGAGGGAAAAAGTAAACACTTCCAGACCCAGATCCTGCCTGGCAGACTGAACGGAGCCAGGTTTACAAGCCCTGCTTTTCCTGCTTCCCCCTGCTTGATTTTTCCCCCAAACTCTCCCCCATTCTGCACCCTAAAGCCCCCGTATATAAGTCCCAGCTCACAACCCGTGGGCTGACATTTTTCCCTTCCCCGAGGGAAACGTGTCCCGTGCGAAATAAAGCTGTACCCTGCTGAGAGTTCTATCTGTGCCTCGGTGCCTCATCCTCCATCCGCTCGTTCTCCACCCCAACATTTTACCTATCAGGTTCCAGCCTGTCTGCACAATGCACGTGACTGTAGCCATTAGCAGAGCTCAACCACTTCTACACTCTTTCCAGAGCTCTGAAAGCTATAAAGGGTTAAAAGGACTTTGCCAAGTCCACGGAGGTGCCATCTGGCCACCACCAGTTATCTCAGAGGTGACCACAACCAGACCTGCACAGACTCCGGAGGAAAGGAAGCTCCTGGGCTCCTGGCTGGGGTGGGTATAGTGATGCGCCTGACTTTCAGGAAGTCTGACTCTAAATGCAAGTTTTTACCTAGTACACGGGCTGAAAATTATACTAAAATTCAGGGCTTTTAAACATAGGATGGCAGCAGTCTTAGCGACAGTGTTATTATGACTTGCCAGACTGAGCCCCGTGCACTGAGGACTCTTCAGAAAGTCTGTGACCGATGCTGGGCATCCAGATGTTAGATGTGAAAACAGGCACCTCTCATGAGAGGACAGTGGAGTCCAAGTGCCTGAAGCAACTTAACCAAAGGCAGCTTGCGGTGAGAGGCACACCCGAGCCGGGACCCAAGGCAGCGTGCGGTGAGAGGTTGAAGCAACTTAACCAAAGGCAGCGTGCGGTGAGAGGCACACCCGAGCCGGGACCCAAGGCAGTGTGCGGTGAGAGGCACACCCGAGCCGGGACCCAAGGCAGCGTGCGGTGAGAGGCACACCTGAGCCGGACCCTGACATCTTCAGTCCTACTTCAACAGCCTCCGCAAGTTGCCTTGAAATCCCCAACATGGATGGAGTAACAGAAGATGAATCAAGTGAGTTGTCTCACAACATCAACAAATAGCAAAGCTCTGTCTGTGAGAGTCAGTCTTTACTAACTGGTGAATGTGTACAGTGGTAATGTCATCCTAGAAGCTCATAATTATTTAGAAATGGACAGCTCCATAGCTACTTAGTTTGCTAGTAGTGACAGTGACATTGAGGTATTAGAAAGAGGAAACAGTCTCTTTAGATTACAGGCCGACCTGGTCAGTCCTGCGTTTAATTCGCTTTCAGTAAAATCTATTGATTTGGATTCTGTCCCTTCAGAAGAATAGGCACCATATCAAGAAAGAAAATATGTGGTCAAATCCTGTTCGCATCACTTCTTCCGCTGTGAGTTTGTGCAAGCTGCTCATTATTTGGAGCCTAAGAGGCTCCCTTGCATTGCAATCGGGGTTTATAGCTGCCTTCCCAATCTTACAAGACTGTCCTGAAAGCTCCATATTCTCCTTTATTCAGCCATAGGCAAGGACTTTGTGAACTCCAGTCCTCAAGGTGATTAGTCTAGAGTTCTATGACTCGGTAGGTTGAATGGAGACGGAATAAATTAAGTTAGCAAGATTCTTCTGAGCGTCTCTTCCAAGTTCACGGCTTTGTAGTGAGGTGCTTCCTACAAATGATATGTAATTTATATAGCAATTTTATTAAGTAGGTGGCCTTATTCAAATCTTAGATAGCAGCCTTAGGATCAAGTTATATAACTAGCTACAAGACTTCAGATTTGAATCCAGTGATTCTGACCCCTAGCAAGACCTCAGCAGCCAATTTTCCCTCAGAATCTAGAGTCCGTTTGGCTATTGCCAGGACTGCTGGGTTATTTTCCATAAGAACAGAATGGCAGCATGGTAGCCCAGAGGAGCTGTGTCGTAGCCTCGGTCCAGTCACGTCTGGTTTTGGTTACTCTGACTGCCCTGCAGATGGGACCTGTGTTTTCTCCACTGTTTTATCACAGAATGGCAATAAAATCCGCCCTTTACAGGCCCTGTGAAGTGAACCAAAGTGCACTGTTTACAAACCACTCCACTTGATCCTTCTGCTGCCGGAGGCTTTGAGAGTTCGGCTCTGCAGACAGTGCTTGTTTTAATGACCTGAAGGGAAGAACCTTTTAACAAGATCAAATGAGCTGGCTGTAAAGAAATCTGGCTCCTCAGTCCCATGGAAAGGGAAAGAGCTTTTATATTTTGATTTAAAACTTGAGAACTGTTGACCTTTTCAGACTCTAGGGAGAGGAAATAGATGTAGTTAGCTCCTCCCTGGCCTGTGGTTTCAGGGCCTGGCCATGGTATCAGTTTCCTCAACTGACCTCCAAAAGTTGTAAGTGGAAAATTCCAGAAATAATTGTATGCTGTTCTGATGAGTGATGAAATCCCAAGTGCCTTGTTCTGTCTCACCCAGGTCACAAATCATCCTTTGCCCAGCGTGTCCACACTGTAGAGGCAGCCTGCCCACTCATCATTCAGGAGCTATCTTTTTCCGCATCCACTGCTGTTTGCTGTAGTATCTTGGGACTTGTGTTGTGGAAACTTTTATTTTACCAATATTAATTTTGGATCCGAGTACCAGAGTACTGACAGCTGGCATTTTTATCACAGTGTATTCTTACGCTTCTGTTTCATTATGCTTAATTTGCAAATTAAAACTTCATCATAGCTATATATGTGTAAGGAAAAATACAGTGTATATGGGGCTGGTACTGGCTGAAATGGCAATTTCAGGTGTCCATTGGGGGTTGTTCTGTTGCTGTGGTAAATCACCATGACCAAGGCACCTTATAGATGGAAGAGTTTATTTGGCTTATGGTCCAGAGGGAGAATCTGTAATGGCAGGGGAGGTGTGGGGTGGGAACAGGAAGCTGAGATCTCAGTATCTTAATCAACCACAAGAAGCAGAGAGCAAAGCTGTGACCGCTCAAAGCCCAGCCCAGCGACATGCTTCCTCCAGCAAGGCCGTACCTGCTTAATGTTCCCTGACCTCCCCCAACAGCACCACCAACTGACCAAGTGTTCAAGTACTTGAGCCTATGAGGGATACGTAGCATTCAAACCACCACATGGATCTTGGAACACGGATCCTATGGAGAGGGAGAGACGGAGACTGGAGCTCTGCTTGGAGATAGGACCATACACTATGTGGAGAATGGGACTACTTGGTGGCCCATACATTGGAAAAACTTGAATTCCTATCCTGGCCATGCTGCCACAAGCCGTAACCTTAGAAACATGAAGTAACCTCTATGGACTTGTCTCCTTGTCTGTAAAATAGTCTTCCTAGAAAGAAGCATTAAAAATTTGAAAAAAAAATCAAACCTTTTAACCTACTAAGTGATATGTAGTAGGTGCTCATGTTCCCTGGTACTCTGGATAGGAAAACATTGGTAATGGTGTGTGACCTCACAGCTCGTTTCTCATGGTCATTATTTCTTAATTAAGATAGATGAAGGGCTTGGATCTGAATTTCTTTGGCATCCCTTCCAGCGCAAACATTCTAAGTATCCAAAGTTGATTACTTTTAGCTCTGGAACTACAGGAGTTTTGATGATTATTACTTGAGACGTTCTGGAAAAAACACATTTAATGGCTCTGTCTGACAATGTTTTATTGAGAAACAGAAATAAAGATCCTTTATTGATAAAACAGGACAAGGAGTCTATTCTTCTATCTATTACCCATAAGTTTCAGATAGGTTGGGTATTAATCTGTCACTCCAGTGCTGTAACAAAATAAAGGATAATGAGTTTGTGGTGGTTTGAATGAGAAATGTCTCCACGGGCTCATGTATTTGAACACTTGGTCCCCAATTGGGGAGCTGTTTGGGGAGGTCATGGAACCTTTAGAAGGTAGAGCCTTTCTGGAGGAAGCGTGTCACTCAGGGGTGGGCTTTGAGTGTTAATAGCCTCACCTCACTTCCTATTTTCTTTTTTGCTTCTTGTGTGTGGATGAAAACATGACCAGCCAGCTTCCTGGTCCTGTGGTGCTGCCGAGTCTCCCCTAGTGTTAACGGAGTATACATAGCCCTTTGGAATCGTAAGCCAAATAAACCCTTCCTGAAGTTGCTTTTGGTCATGGTATTTTATCACAACAGCAAAATAACTAATGCAGGTTTGTGTACTGATCCATTGTTCTGTTACTGTAACAAAATAGATGAGGATGGACATGCATTTGGCTCACGGTGTGGGAGGTTCAAGGTCCCAGGGCTAACTTGGTCTTAGCTCTAGAACAGCATATCAGTGGTGGAAGTATGTGTGGAATGAGTCATACATGGCAGAATCGAGGGGGGGTACTGAGAAGGGGCATTTATGCTGTTTTATGACAACTTGCTCCCTTGAGACCTAACTCAGGGTACCGTGAGAACTACCTCAGTCCCTTCCCAGGGCATTGCACCCAATGACCTATGCACTCCCATGATGCCCCACTTCTTAAAAGTTCCACTGTTCTCCTAAGGCTTCTCACACATGCACCGTGGAGTGCAAACCACACCCCACTCTCACAGATTACACATGGCTATAGATTTTCTAGAGCATAGATGTCTGTTTGTCCACCTGACTGAGCAAACTGAAGGTGGGCTTCTGTGTTTCATTCATGATCAGGACACATCAAAGATTCCTTCGTGTGCAACATTTACTCAGTATGTATTAATTCACCTATTTTTTCATTTATTTACATGAGCAGGTTGAGCTGTCCCTATTTCAAAACTCCAAAACCCCAAAGGCTCCTAAATCCAACTTTTTAGCACTACTAATATGAGGCTGCAAATTAAAAGTTCCACACTTGAGCTCAAGTCCAAATATATGCATGGTTAAAATGGTGTATAAAATCACCTTCAAGCCATTCTGTACAAAGTGTACATGAAACATAAGCAACTTGCATGTTGAGAACTGAGTTGTGTTCTAAAGATATTATGTCCATAAAATATTTTAAAATATTAAAAATTCCCAAACCAGAAGGCCTTCTAGTTGGAAGCACTTTTGATAATGGATAGTCAACGTGTATAGTCCATGTATATAGACTTACTTGCACTAATAGAGAATAGTTTTTGGCATTTCTCTACCTATTTAGACTTCTATTAATTCTAGTCCACATGTTCTGGATTACCTGCTCAATCATTACAAAGGATTCCTAGCAGCAGATGGACAGAAGGCTCAGTGGCCTTGTTCAGAATTTCCCAGCAAGTGCCCCCTGGAGCTTATGGCTTGGCAGGTGAGTCACCATGCTCACACATGCCTTCCCTTCTGCCTTCTCCTGCATCTTCATCTCTACTCTGGTATTAGATGTGCCATCTGGCTTGTTCACCTTTCCCTTCTATATCAAGCTGGCCTCCACCTTTATCGAATGCACAGGGCTCTTTTGATCACACTACGTTTTCTCCTATAAATATAGCAGGAAAATGATTTGAGAACCATTTGACAATTTTGAAGTTATCATTTTAGTAATTGAGAATGCCTTGAAATTCTTAGAGAGTTGGAGAAATCACAGGAATACAATTTCACTGTTGGGGAGAAAACACTAGTGTTCAGGAGGTTTCCATTGACTCACCAGAGACAACCAGTCAGAGTGATAGAGGTGTAGTCTTCATTAAAGTGGGCCCTGAGTATCTCTGCGAAATCCCCAGGCTGAGCACAGATGGTGGCATTTTAAATCCATGTAGAGCTTGCTTTATAAAGGATGACACAGCGCTTGACAAAGTCTTTGTGTTCAGCATGCCACAGAGCATCCAATGGGGAGATGAAAGGGTTGCATGGACCATTAGCACTTGAGAAATCGAACAAATGTGTAGAGAACAAAAATGTTGACGGATGACACTAAGAGGAACTCCACTGTTCTCTAAAGGCATCCAAGATATCAAAGAACAGAGGAAGTCTGGTGTTAAATAATTCCCGTTCTTACTCACTGAACATTTTTTTGAGCATCCACTGATGTACCTGCCACCCCCCTGCCATTACAGAGAACACTGAAATGCGTAAGAAAGATGATCTACTTTTCATCTAAAAGAACAAAACTTTTTATCTTTGCAACCAAGTTGAAAATAAAGCACGGGTCATTTGACAATGAAAATAGCTTCATTATTGATGAAGCTTATTGCAGAATGTGGCAAATGTACTTGCTAATAATCAAACCTCTGCAAATTTAGATCGATGGACAGCTTGCTTTAAGAAGGTTAGAAATATTGTCCAGCAACACTTGCTTTTTGAGAAAAGATTTATTTTATTTTTATTAAAGTGTGTGTTTGTGTGTCTGTGTGACTCTATATGCACGTGTGTATGAGGTACCCACAGACAGCAGAAGAGGGCTTCAGATCGTTCTGGAGCTGGAGTTACAGGTGTTTTTTGAGCTATCTGACTTGGGTGCCCAAATCCAAACTGGGGTCCTCATGGTAGAGAAGCAAGCACTTTACCAACTCAACATATAATGTGATTCCCTTTTTCCTGGAAACATGAGATCGAAGCATTGTGGGGTGGGGTGTACAGTGTTACGCCAGTGGGAACAGAGTCACAGAATTTGGGGATCAGAGAATAAATATCTAATCTAATATTGCCCAGTCCCTAAATTCAAGGTAAAATAGCATCTGTCTCACTGCGCCACAGAATTATCGGTCTATCAGGAATGCTCTGCTCCAGCCATCCTTTGTGATGCTACTGTTCTAGTGATGTTTCATAGTGGGCACCTTCCTGGGACTGTTGGGATGCTTAGCTTGGGTCCTCAGATGGGCTTTGGAAATGATTAGATTAGTCAATTGGGCTAAATTGTACCGCCCAGGTCATGTGGGTGTGGTGGAGCCCTGGGTTTCATGCCTGAGCTAGCCACCCTTCCCTTCTTCCTTTTCGGGTACATTTTTTTTTTTTTTG
>NW_008327998.1:1001358-1001770 GCF_000622305.1 Nannospalax galili
CCATATAATTAGATGAAGCATTTCATTACAACAGCATTGACATATTCAATAACAATTTCCAGAGCTAAGATGCATCGCTTTCATAATTGGCTGTACATTTTTAGGTTTACAGATGGATTTTTACGCTTATATAATCTTTTACTGATTATAAACTCTAAAAGACATAAAATTAAATGAGGTTTTCACGATTTAAAAAAGATCTCCACTTTGTCTTAAAATACACAGTTTCATACAGAAAAATTCATTTTAAGGCAATTGACAATTAAGATGTTTGTACATGCGTTTCTAATCTCTATGTATCTGATTATTACTAGTCACACAGTTGGTTACTTTCTGACCTCCTTGGCATCTGAGCATGGATATAAAGTCGTCAGGTAGATTTCAATGGTAATGTTTTTCACATCTACTAATT
>NW_008327998.1:1006609-1014668 GCF_000622305.1 Nannospalax galili
TGTGAATTTCTTTTGTAGTTTCTGATTCTTGTGTGAGACTCAAGCCTTCAAGTTTAGGTCTGCTTCTTTTTGTGAACTTTATGTTTCTTTGTGGTTTACTTTTTGGGCATGAAAGGCTGGTTCCTCTAAGCTTCCAGTTCTCTCTTTTGATTTTATGTTGGAATGGCCAGATTGATTGTGTCTTCAGGAGTTCTGCGGTGGCCCAATTCCAATGTGGGTCAGAAGTTTTCAGACTTTCTCCTTAGGTCTGGAATCTTCTAAGAATGATTTTGGCCTCAGGAACTTGGGTGTTGGACTGACCTGAGATCCTGGCGGTGGCCGTGCCTTGCAGGGATGCAAAGGCAGATGGGGTGGGAAGAAGCCCCAAGATTTCCCAGGGAGTGGATTGAGTAGCTGGGGTGTACTGGATGCAAAGGATCAGGGAGAGGAAAGGTAAGCCTCGGAGCCCCAGAAGAAGGCTGACAGCCCCAGAAAGAGGCTGGAGGGTGTTGCAGGACCAGGGAAGTAGAGGGAGGTGAGGGCGGGGCCAGATCCAGAAGCAGTGCTCCTGGGGCCCAAGGAAGGCACTAAGTTGGTCTGGGTGAAAAAGATCAGGAAGCAGTATTGGTTCCCCAGGTGTCCGGGGCCCCAAGACTAGGAATGGCACAGGGCCCAAACTAGGAGTAGAGAACAGTGGGGGAGATGGAAGGGTGAATGAGGCTGGGGGAGTCAAGGCGCAGAGGGCCGCGATAGACCTAGCCCAAGAGGCCTGAGGATAGGAGAGCAGGTTACAAGAGTTAGCCGGTGGTGCAGGTCCAGGGAAACAGGGAGAGGTGAGGGCAGGGCCAGGTCCAGAAGCAATGCTCCTGGAGCCCAAGGAAGGCACCAAGGTGGCCTGGGTGAAAAGGATCAGGAAGCAGCACTGGTTCCCCAGGTGTCTGGGGACCCAAGACCAGGAATGGCGCAGGGCCCAAACCAGGAGCAGAGAACAGCGGGGGAGATGGAAGGGTGAACGCCGCTGGGGGAGTCAAGGCGCAGAGGGCTGCACGATAGACTTACCCTAAGAGAGGCCTGAGGGCAGGAGAGCAGGCTAGGAGCTATTATTTTATTTTTTTAGCAGAAGCATTTCATTACAGCTTTAACATACTCAATAACAGTTTACAGAGCAAAGATACATCTCTTTCAAAAGTGGCTATAAAAATTTTAGGTTCATGTTTGAATTAACACAGTTATACAATATTGAACTCAGTATAAGCCCTGTAAGACATAAAACTGAATGAGTTTTTAACCTTTATAAAAGATCTCCATTTCATTTTAAAATATACTGTTTCTTACAGAAAAACTCATTGTTTCTGCTAATAACACTGAGGTGTTGGAGCATTTGTCTCTAATATGTATGTATCTGATTATTACTAGTCATAATCGGTTGCACTCGGGTCCTTGGCACCTGTGTATGTCTATAAAGTCATTGGGTAGATTTCAATGGTAATGTTTATCACCTCTACTAATTAACGTGATGTAAGTTTTTATACTTCCTCCACAAGTGTAATTCTTTTTTTTCTAATTTGTTGATTTTTAAAGTTGAATTCATTGCATTATCCAACATCAAAGCTTTTAAATAAAACCCAAATAACCAAAGTTGGCATCATGGAGAGGCCACCTCCCATTCAGATGTGACTCCATTGTCACTGCTAAATTCCTTGGAAGCAATAAAATAATAAAAATCAAATTATCTTGGCTTTCTAGTAGAGTTCATATTCATTGACATCCAAACATAGACTTAAGGTGAGATTTGAAAAATTTGAAATTTAATGTTGAAAAAGGTGAATTCTAGACTTGCCCTTGTGTGATGGCTAATCCTGGGCGTCAACTTGACTGGATCTTGGATTAACTGAAATGAGAGAGACCATCTTGGTTGGATCATTTGAAGTGGGAAGACCTGCCCTAAATGTGAGCATTACCTTCTGATGGAAGTCAGTATAAAAGGCCATGGCAGAGGGCGCTCTTGCTTTTTGGCCGTTTGCCTTCCCTCTCACTGGTGAGTTCGTCTTGCTGCTGTGACCAACTTCTTCAGATTCCGACATAGACTGAAGACTAGCAGCTCTCCTGGAATCCAGCGCCGGACTGGGACTGCAGAGACATCTAGCCTTGTGGACTGAGCGACTACTGGATTCTCAGTCTCACCAGTGCGGTGCAGCCATTGTTGGACTATTTGGATCTTGGATTCTATCCTATAAACTAATCTAATAAATACACACACACACACACACACACACACACACACACACAATCAGTTGTTTCTTTAGAGAACCCTGACTAATATACCTTGTTTGGAAAAAAGGTCTTTGTCACTGAACAACTCCACACAGTGCTTAACTTATGAAGTCATTCTAGCCAACATCTCTCACACACTTGCTCAGTGTCAGGCACCACAGGTAATACCGAGGGTGCTGAAAGTATAGCCTTTTCCCTGCAAGATTTACCACCAAGGAGACCTGGTGAAATGGAACGACAGTCTGGCTCACCGGGGGACTCTTTCTGGTTCGGCCTAAGCCACAAGCACAATTCCTTCTTTTCTGTCCGGTAAGCACACTCAACTCCCGACATGTGTCTTTGTTACTCACGGCACAACCAATCTCATCTCTCTGTCCTCCCACGTGACCTTCCTTCCAGACAAGACCCTTTGCCTGCCTTCTCTGAGGGACAGCTTTTAGGACCTGCTTTGAGTCACCCTTCTTCGGCTAGAACTTTGTCAGTTTTCTGGAAGGAGCTAATGAGAACTCACACTGGGCTGCTGTAACGTTTGTCTCTCCCTCCATTATAAAATTCTTCCCTTTATTTTAGAAAAGAGACTCTTCTTACTATTTAATTATTTTATTTATTTATCTTTATTCAATATTTAATTTAATTTCCATACATGTATATAATGTGTTTGGACCAAACCCACCTTATTTCCTGCTCTAACTCTTTCTTTATTCCTCTGAACTTTTCCCTCCTAATTTCATGTGCTTGCTTTTGGACCCATGGACTCCACTTAGCGCCCCCTGTATGTGCAGGTGTGCAGGGTCATCCACTGGGCAGCCTATCAGGGGCTGCACCCTGAGAAAAATGACAGTCTCCCTCCCAGCAGCTCCCAGTTGCCAATGGCTCCTCAGCCTTGGGTGGGACTTCATGAGCCCCTCCCCCATCCGTGCTGGGACTTGGGCTGAGCTTGATCCTGTGCACACCTTGCACTCACAGTTCCTGCTGTTCCAGTGCATATCTCAATCCTCATCAGAGAAGCTTTTTGCAGTATATGGTGATTAATGCAGAGCCCTGCGGCTGGTGACCATGTAGAGAATGAGATTGTGGAGTGCTCTAAATGGGGCATCTATATCACACCCTTTACCCCCAGAGCTCGGGGGTCATCGTAGGAAAGGGTAGGAAAGACAAGTCAGAGGGGGTAAATATGTGTGGGGAACATCTTCATCTGTTCACCACCCTTATCCTCCTGCCCCATGGCAAAGTCTAAATAAGGATTGCTTTGAGTCTATTTACTTAAAAATGTTTATTATTATTGTTGTGCGTGTGTATGATGTGTGTGCATGTGTATGTGAGTGTAGGTGCAAATGTCTCAGCACACATGTAGAGGTCAGATGACAAGCCGAGGAAGTGGGTTCTCTCCCGCATGCAGGTTCTGGGGATCAACGGAGGTCTTCAGGCTCATGCTGTGTGCAGTTTTACCCACTCTGCCATCTTGGCAGGCCCTTTCCTTCTTTTTCTGTCCCCTTTGCTGTGTGACTTTGAGGGTTCTCCTGCTTAAGGGTTTGTGTCCTTGTCCTTTAATTTTGAATTTGGGGTCTCTGACTTGTTTGGCCAATGGGGTGCTAGATATCATGACAGAAATTTCGGACATCCAAATATTCCTGTTGTATCCATGTACTTCTAGCATTACTTTGAGAATATGCCTGTGTTAGCCTCTTGGAGGATGAAGACGTGTGAAGGCAATGCCAATTTTCCCTAATTATAGCTACCAAAAGCTAGACTATATTATCCAGCTGTCCCAGAGATGTAAGTCCAGCCAAGTACGAACAACTGCGCTGTAATGTGTCTAGACTATGTCACCTGCTTCAGGCACATTGCTTAAACATATACAGGCCTGCTGCCTTAAGTCACTAGACTTTTGTGGTTAGATTTCAGATAGCTGTTTTGTGACAATAACTCATTGATATATGATGTTTCCACTATTGGTGAGTTTTCCAAGAGCAGTGATTACTTAAGACTCGATTCTTCCTTTATGCCACTTAGCATAAAGTATGCTTTTTACCAAACGAAAGACAGCCTAGATAAATAGTGATTACTGATTTTCAAATTAGAGATTTCCCCACTGTTGTTTAGATTTTGCTTTGAAATATACAAAAAAGGTTTCCTTGGGCTAACATTCATAATCAAAACTACCAAAATACAAGAAAGAACAGATATCTAAGAAATACAGAAACAAGATAAAACAGGGCAGAAAACTGTCAGCCATGCCAGGAGGAGGCACCCCAGAACTCCTGCCAGCCACACAGGAGTGTTCGCTTAGGGACTGCCAGGTTTCTTTCTGTTGCTGAGATGGAGAGAGTTTATTTGGCTTTTACTTCCAGATCACAGTCTCATTGAGGGAGTCAAGGCAGGAACCCAAGGTAAGAACTCAGAGGGAGGAACCATGGAGAAATGTTGTTTCTGACTCACTGGAAGACTCCTGCCTAGTTACCTTTCTTGTACAGTCCAGGACCACCTGCCTAAGGATGGTACTGCCTAGAGTGGGCTGGGCCCTCCTGCATCAAGTCACAGTGAAGACAACCTTTTCAGACATACTTGCAGGCCAATCTGATCAAGATGATTCCTCAGTGAAGGTTTCCTCTCAGATGGTCTAGGCAGATAAAGTCAGAGACCTCCAGATCCTTGACTACACCAAGGAATCTCAGGACCAGTCACAGGGAAGCAAGATTGGCAAGTTCACTAAGTAGATATAGAGGTAGCATATGGGGATCAGGGGCAGGGGGAGAAAAAATATTCCCAGTCACCATTTCATTCTGTCTAAACAGGTCATGTCTGACGTCGAGATATTTCAGATTAGTTATCAGGGAAAACCCAAATGTTTTATTCTGTCTGCTGTGGTTTTGGAGTTGTCTTCCAAAGTTTATGTGTTATTGTAGATGTGATCCCCAGTGTGACTCTGTGACCAGTAGTGGTACCTTTAAAAGATGGGGCTTAGTGGGAGTCCTTGGGTCCTGGGGACCTAATTTCATGAGGGAATATAGTAGTTGGGAACCTGAGATAGTTATTGCCAAAGGATTCTTATATATAAAAAAGTGATCCTGGCCTTGCTTCTCGCCCTGGCCTCCTGTCTGGCAGTGAGACCTCCTCCGTTCATTCCCAGTCCCGCCATAATGTCACTTGCCGTTAGTCCTGCACCAGAGAACAAGCTGATGGGGCTGCGTGTTCCTGGACTTTCAGCATCCTAAACTGCAAGCTAAGTAAGCCTCTTTTCTTTATAAAGCTAGGCTGCCTCAGGTGTCTCCTCATTAAAGTAAACAGAGGCCTGCCCTGCTTAAACACGTTTAATGGCACGGAGTTGCCAGTTAAAACAAGTGCAAGGCTGTCAGCTTGTCTGCTGGCCGCCGAGTGGGAAGCTAATCAGAACTACTGAAAGCTGGGATTCAGCAGCATTTGCCAGCTTTTGAAATAACATAAATAGGGTGTTACCTCGGATGGGAGTCAGTTCTGAAGTTTGAATGAAGTGGTGAGCCAGAGTCACCACCACGCCCCACCTCAGAGAGGTTTCTGCTTCCTGTCTGGTCATCAGTACATCAAAGTGTCAGCTGGGATCTTCTCAATTTGTCTTTTGCTTACTACTTGGCCATTTCATAGCAAAACTGTGCCCTATGCCTTAACCCACTCGTCAGGCACATAAAGTGAATTCTGTGGTCCTTACAGACACATTAGGGTTATTACAAGGTTTTGGTGGAAGATGTTGAAAATGGTCACCATGGTGCTCAGAGACAGTTAACACTGGTTTCATGTCTGAGGCTAGACAGCAGTCAAATGAAAGCAGTTGCCTAGAGGTAAAGCTAGTATTGTGACGGGAATATGACATTTAGGCCCAGATCATCAGCAAGAATGCTGTTCTTAACGAGTTACCAGGTTCCATCACCTTGTCGAGCCTCTATGTTTCCTTATTTGTGAAGTTGGACTAATGCATTATGGGCCGGCACAACTGAAGTGCAGTGGGGTTGGCCCTCCTTGCTGTGAGTTCTGCACTGATGGATTCAACCAAATGCGGGTCAAAAATATTAAAATATAATTGCATATCTTTAGTTGTCAACTTGACACACCTGGGTAGAGGGAGCTTCAATTAGGGAATTGCGTCCATTGGACCAGCCTGTGGTCATGTCTGTGGAGCATCTTCTTGATTACTGAGTGATGTGGGAGGACCCAGCCCACTGTGGGTAGTGCCACCCCTGTGTTGCCTAAGAAAGCAGTCTGAGCAGGGGCCAGGGGAGCAAGCCAGTAAGCAGCGTTCCTCCATGGCCTGGGCTCCAGCTCCTGCCTCCAGGTTCCTGCCCTGAGTTCCTACCTTGGGCTCCTTGATGAGCTGTGACCTGGGAGATGTAAGCTGAATAAACCCTTTCCTCCCCAAGTTGGTGTTGGTCAGAGTATTTTTGTCATAGCAATGAAAAAACAAACTGGGACAGAAATTGGTAGCAGAGAGTGGGGCACAATCAGGGAGATGACACACAGACATTCTCACAGGCCAATCTGATGAAGGAAATTCCTTAATTGAAATTCCGTCTTCTCAGGTGGTCAAGTTGACAACCAAGATCAGCAATCACACTGAGTATCTAAGGATTTTGGTGT
Source organism: Nannospalax galili (assembly GCF_000622305.1). Classification (NCBI taxonomy): domain Eukaryota; kingdom Metazoa; phylum Chordata; class Mammalia; order Rodentia; family Spalacidae; genus Nannospalax; species Nannospalax galili. The sequence goes on from NW_008327998.1 coordinate 1,013,471, forward strand.
CTGTGGGGGTCTTAACTGGTGGATATCCAGTGCTGACTGGACATGTGGCATGTGCTTAATACGCATTCTTATTCATCTAGCTACTTTGGTTCTCTTAAGTTCAAAGAAACTGAAGTAAAATCAGATAGACCATCATTGCTTATAAATGAAGAAATTAAGGTCATGAGTCCCAAATTAATACAGGCCTTTTTGTGTCATTGGGGCGGACCATCTGTGTACCTTCATTACCCTCCTACAGTGTCCTGATCATAGGGCTGGGCTGAACTAAGGTGAAACTCAGTTCTTCCAGCTCATTAGTAATCTCCTCAGCCAACCTTCTACATCGCTGTTTTGGCTCAAGAGGTTAATGACGTTTTTTATTTAAAATGACTTTTCAAGCGCTCTATGATCCCCGCAGAGCTGGAAAATAAGTTGCTCCACCTTTGGCTTGGTAAAACTATGAAACACAGGAATACAAAATAGTAATTTAACTCCAAATCTCTCAAAGAAGCTTGTCAAAATGCACACGCATGCACATTCACACATTCACTCAGACACACACACTTCAGTTATTTTCATTTGAAACAACAGTCTCGGATAAGGGCTTTTCAATTGCGTTTCCACTGACCATTAAGTGTCAGAGAAATTGTCTAGGGACATGGCCAAATCTATGCGATTTGAAGGAGAAAATATACCGATAGTGAAAGATATGGGGCACAGGCAGTCCTCACACAGGAGAGAAGACCTTAGAAATTATATTAAGTAGGACGAGGTGCAGATGTCATTTCTAGCTGCTGGGGATGGCGAAGGATTGTGGGGATTAATCTCCGCTGTCAACTTGATTGGAAGGATCTGGTATCAACTAAGAGGCATGTCTCTGGGTGGGTCTATGAGGGCAGATCTAGGGAGGACTGATTGGAGCAGACACTCCTGCAGCTGCCCAGATGGGAAGAGAGTCCAGGAAAAGAAACCAATGTAGCTCGCTTTTCTTTGCTTCTGGCTGGTGAGTGAGCCTTCTCCCGTTGTACTGTCATGCTCTGCTGACATCATACTCCACTGACGTCATACACTGATGACATCTGAACCCTGTCTCTTCTGCCTCCCAGCACAGACCTTCCATCTGTGAGGCCTTTTTCTTTCTTTTTTCTTCCTTTTTTCCTTCCTTCCTTCCTTTCTTCCTTCCTTCCTCCCTCCCTCCCTCCCTCCTCCCCCTTCCCTT
>NW_008327998.1:1014721-1023190 GCF_000622305.1 Nannospalax galili
TTCCTTCCTTCCTTCCTTCCTTCCTTCCTTCCTTCCTTCCTTCCTTCCTTCCTCAAAGCCAGGGGCCCTCCAGGAAACCACCCCCGTCCCAGGCCTTTAGCGCCACATTGAGACCAGGTTTTCAGTCATTGCTACACTAGCTAGCCCATAGTGTGCAAGCCAATCTACAAAATGCTCTCTGTAGTGTATACCACTCTCCCTGTTCTGTTCCTCTGGAGAGCCCGGACTAGCAAAAGGACAAAAAATACATGGGGACTTTATTTTCTCCCTTTTCTCCCCTCTCTGTGGCTTGAGATCGAGATTCCCCGTCGGCAAACTGAGAGTCTTGACGTGGCTTCTGACCTTGGCTGGCTGCTAGACCTGAGCTAGGGAACTTTGAACCAACACAGACGGTCTGCATACGGAGAAGCTCTGCTACGTTTCACTGCTTAGGTTGCAAGGAATCTAGCAAGAGGTGGATAAGGAGCCTCCGAAGAGAACGCTGGGCTGGAATGCCGGCCCGGTGCTTCTCTACGCTGACATAGGTTTGCCGGAGTCAATGAATTCCTAACTCTTGTATAAGTGGGCCCGTCCAGCACAAATTCTCCTGATACAAAACCTTAGGGAAGGATTTAAGCCTGAAAGGGAAGCTCTCGCAGGGCATTTCCTTCTCTCTGTCTCTACAGTTATGTCACATTAACTTTAAAGAGGTCAAACCTCCAACAAGCTTTAGAACTATATGAGAAATTTTAAAGAGAATGATTAGAGAGTCATTTTAGAAAGACGACGCTGGATACTCGGTTACATCTTCTTTTCCTTATTAAGGCTAACTTTTGAAAAATAGGAGCCTTTTACATTTTGGGATCTGTGACATAACCTAAAAAAAAAAACTTAGAAAATGCTATGATAAAATTTTAAAGTGAAGTGTTTTGAAAAGTATAAGAAATGTGCTGTGAGAACTCTTTTGACAGAAAGATGATGTGCAGGAAGAAGATGCAAGTGTGCTAGTCGAAGGAAAAATGTTAAAAATGTTCCCCCGGTGATGATGCCGTAGCAAGGGATGAGTCAGTTTCCTTTTATTTTGTGGGTAAAAACTATTTAATGATTTCAATATTTATATGGGTGTTTTTTCTTTGAAGTATAATTCAAAAATCTGTACCAACCCTCTGAAGGTTCAAAAGGGTTTTTATTTTAAAATGAAAACGGATTACAGATTTCTAAGCACCCAGGTCATAATTCAGAAGAGCCGTGTAGTGAGAGCTTTCAGGAAACATGTGCCTGTGCCCTGGTTTCTCTCGATGGCTGCTTGTGAGGATGAGAAACCTCTAGTTCCAATAAGAATTTCAGAACAAATGTAAAAAAAATTTTTTTCCTTTCTGGGTAAAAGCAACTGGTTCTGTCATTTAATTCTATTCTGAGTCATATGTTTGGAGTTTCAGGGGGAGGCTGACAAACATCTCCATGCCAAGTAGAGTAAATCAGTTTTCAAATTTGCCTCTGGGGAGGAGGTGCTTTACCACAAGGGAGGTTTCAGATTACTTTCCTCACAGCCCGGCTTAGCCAAGTTCGTGCCAGTGGGAGAGAAGTAGATCAGGGACAAGAAGGTTCCAGCACTCCACCGTCAGCTCTGACACGCCAGGACTGCACATTAAGGAAACCTATACAAAGGTACTATACATTCAGCAGCCCCCAAGTTGACTTGAGCAACGTCTGTATGATATTCTAAACTTCAAGTATTCAGCTTTGCAAAAACCTAGTCCTATTTCATAACCAAGGTGATTCGAAAGGCTTACAGACTTTGATCTTCTGATTTGCAATGTATGCCAACCTTTCTGATTTTTAAGATCAGGGCCTGGTATACAGGAAAAGGATTAAAGCTTGCTTGGGACTTCAGCATGTTTGGGTGTTAAAACGTGGTCTACTCTGTCACACGGGCATCCTCTGGATGTATACTTCCCTGACCAGGCACATGTGTTTAAACACTTAGTTCCTGACTTGCACTCTGGAAGGTTGTAGAACTTTCTAGAGTTGGCAAAGCGGGAGGAAGTGGGTTGCTGGAGGGCTGAGCCTTGAGCCTTCAGCCTCGACTTGCTTTTGATCCCAGTGTCCCTGTGTGCCTGCTGATCCACTGAGATGTGGACACAGGTCCACATCAACCACAAGCTGTGCTGCCATGCATTCCCCACCCTGAGGGACTATTCTCTCAAACGGAGAACCCAAATGAATCTTTCCCTTCTCAAGTTGCTCCTTGTCAGGTCACAATAAAAAGCAATCAGTGGTCCAACTTAGCCCCAAAGTCTAAGAACCATAAGGACTGGCTTGGCAAACTACTTCTATTCGTACAGTAGTGGCACAGTTATCTAGGGGGCAATCAACAGCCATCTAATGGAACTTGAAGTCCCCTCAGCGGGAGTGAACTCATGGGTGGCACTGTGAACTCAGTTAAGTACACATGCCAGGAGAAGGCACGGATCCTAGAGAAAACCGTATCTCTTTCATATCTCTAGGCAAATGAAATTTCTTACTGTATGTTAAGCATCGATCTTATATTTGCAGGCAAGCATACTGTATACCAGTCATTATAGAAGCTTCTTTTTAAAACAGAGGCTACTGCAGAATTGTACGACTTGTCAGACACAGAGAATATACGTCTGAGAGATGCCCAGTACTAGGTGACACATCTACAGTTGAACCTCTACTCCCAAGGCTCATGGAACATAGCAGAACAAGGGGTAGAGAGAAAACTAATGTATCCCTCAACTCTCACCAGTAACGCTACCTCGTACAGCAGGGTGTGAGGAACACAGAAGGCCACAACTGCCCTAGTTTTAAAGAATAAGAAACTGCAGAGTGTGTATCCCTGGATAGGTCTCCTATAGTGAGCCTCATCCACCCAGGGCTCAGAGACCATTGTGGAAGACGGGGCAGAAAGGTTGTAAGAGCCAGGGCTGCTTCATGAACATGGGAGCAGAGGCTTTCAGGCCACTGGAAGCTTGCACACGTGAACTTGTGGCAATGGTGGCATCAAGCACAGGACCCATGCCAACTCAATTGAATAAGGGCCCAGAGGGGAGCAGAGAGATGGGTGGTGGGCTGGCCCTAGACTGAGAGCTGTTGGAGGCTGGTTGCTGCTGGGTAGGGGAGAGTTTGCCTTGCACACGATCTCTGATTGGACTGACTGGACTCCAGTGGACGAATTTGCACTGAAGGACAGGCATCTGGGTGCAAATGCTTGACTGGATAGGACTTGCTATATGTGGGGGAGTTCATGAGTTCTGGTGGGGGGATGGGGGAGGCGTGGATGGGGGAGGGGGTCTGGATTTGGTTGTATGAGAATACACATGCTCAAAAAAGTTTTAAAAAATATGTAATGAATGCACGAGTTAATAGTTAAATATCTTGAAGGTCATAAACCATCACAAAACAGTGACTACACTTAAAGACATTAGGTTTTAGAATAGCTATCACATAGTTACCACTTGACAGACTCTCAGCCATTACCATTGATTGATTATTTATCATTTACTGAGAAATCTAATGGGCCGAAATTCTTTACATTGTCTAGAATGAGAAAACTAAAGCTCAGAGACTTTTAGGACTTTCCCTAGTTTATCAGTAGAGTGAGCATTGATCCCGGGTCTATATTTTAACACTTCATGTCTTACTCTGTCACATTGTTCTTCAAACCCAGAAGGGAACATAACCATCAGGTTCAGCTGTTCCATAACAGCCCTCACAGTGCTGTCTTGCAGGTTACAGCTCTTACTCTCACAGTCCAGACTTAAATGCCAGGGTCTATCTGCTGGCTCCATGGTACCAGAATACCAGGCTTACCACATCAGGTTTCCTTCTCATAGTCAGTGATGTGTCTTTGTCCATGTGGTCCAGGAAGGCTCATCACTCCTGCCTCGTGGAAAGTGAGCAGGAGGCAAAGAGGGGAGGCACAAGTGATTTTACTCATAAGCCACAGGCTTGAACTTACCCATGTGGTCAAGCTTTGTTGCAAAGGAAGATGAGAATTGAAGTTTTTATTCTGAACAGCCCTGAGACTAAATGAAACTCCAAGGTTTTGTTACTATGGAAAAAAGTTATTGGAAGATCATCAAGGACCCCCAGGAACTTTCATGTCACAGAGTCTCCTTCATTTAAGGGAGCATTCAGATGTCCAGAGAAGTGATGAAAATCCACAAAGGCCACGCACAATTTGGTGGCATAGCAGTTCTAACCAGTTATCCTAACTGTAGGTTTGTGTTTTAGTCACATATCACCTGTCTGTCTGGCTTCCGTGCTGCTGGTGAAAAAAAAAATCCTGACCCAATTGGGCAGGTGTTTCTAAATTATGTCATTAACATATAAATCATTCCCAAAGAATCCTAAAGGTATTCTATAATCTTCCATGAGCTAATTTGAAAATACATAAATATTTATGTGTTTATGTGCATCCTGGCGGGATACATTCAAAGGGATTTTTAAAAGCTTTTCTGCTTAGCTGCAGAAATTTAGATTAGTAAGAGACATTTATTGTAATTTTCTTATGGACAGCAAGTGGGAATTAATTTTGGAGTTTATGACACTCCGAACTTCACCTGGATTGCCTGACAGATCACTAGGTTTAATTTTAATTAAAAAATAATGTAAAATAGCCTGAAGCCCCGCATTGTCATGTAGGTTTTGGAAACAATGGAAAATGGAAATTGTTCTTGGCTACTGAAATGCTTTTGTCTTCTGCCCATCACCCAGTTCTGACGACTGAAATGCCGTTCTTTCTTAGCACACTGATGAAGACAAATACTAATGGCTTACTGTGAGTGGACCCCCAAAGGCAGTGGTTGAATAGATGTAAATTGTGCAGGCATAGTAGACAAGCCACAGTGGGACAGACACTGTTCCAGCCAGTGACGTTAGCTCTTTACTTTATCTTCTTCCACCCCCGAAGCATCATTTGCTTGAGATTGGCTGAACGTTTTGTATAACTGTCCACCAATGCCAATAGCAATTTGTTGACACTGCCTATGCCTTATGCCTTGTAAAGTGTTTTCCTGTCTGGGAAGGAAGAGAGGGCTGTAAGTCTCATTTGTGCAGATAAAGGATTCAGCCATGAGAGGTTACCATGAGATACACTGATCATATTAAAAGGAGCAAAGTAAAGCGTCCTATTTGACATGAATTCACTGTCTGCCTTTGGGCACTGGTACACAAATGTGTGTTCTTGGGGTAGAAGAGCAGGTACAAATTTGGAGTCATCTCACCAACATGCCTGTGAAAGTTGACACCCAGTCCAGTAGCTGGATGCTTTATGCAGATAGACTTTTGTTTCACTGTCTGAGGTTCTTATGGGTTTTTGAGCATCTTAGTTCTGGAGACCGGAGTACCCATACTTAATCCTGCTCGTCTGCCCTGCCCTCCTACCAGCCTCTCCGAACATTCCCAGAGCCGCTGCCGTGCTTGTTTCATACATACCAGGCCCTTGCCTTCACCATTGTTCTGTTTTTAAACTTATTTTAAGAAGTAGACTTTGGGTTGATGAGATGGCTCAGCAGATAAAGGTACCTGCTTCCAAGCCTGATGACCTGAGCTTGATTTCTGGAATTCGTGTGATAGAGGGCGAGAGCTGACTCCAGCAAGCTGTCCTCTGACTTCTACTCAGGGATTACGGCTCCCATATGCTCCCTCCTCCTTGTCAAAATGAATGAAGGAAAAAAATGTACTTTGTCATCCTGCCTTCTGCTGGACAACTTTCCTGTGGTCAGGAGACATAGATTAGCCATAATACAGATAGTCATAGATGTACATACAGACGTGGACATGCCTGCTTCTTTGTATTGGAAGATTACAATCTACATGTGATCAAGTGGTCAACATGAGACTTTCCCCTGGTGATTTGCGTTTTGACTTAGTGTGCATTCACTTTGACTTCTCAAGTCAAACTTAGCTAAGTCCATGGAGCTAAGCAAATTCTGTTTCCACGCTCTGGGATTCATTTGTTAACATTCAGACTTCTTAGCGGTGGATACTGACACTAACATTTCTGCAAGCTAAACCCTGACACGGACTTTGCCTTTGCTTTGGCTCCTTACTCTTTTTTGGCATAACATCACAAAGCAGTCTGAGTTTGATCTGCTGCCAGACTAAAAGGATAAAAAAGATAACTGTGTAATTTTTGTACCTGATAACTAGAAGTTTGTTACTGTGTGAACGTAGAATGCTCCCATAGGCTCAAATGATTTCATACTTGCTCCCCAGATAGTGGAACTATTTGGGAGGGTGGAGATAGAAACTCACTGGAGAAAGTGGGTCACTGGAGGCGAGTGGTCAAGGTTTTATATCCTGGCCCACTTCCTCCTCTCTTTCTGTTTCCTGACTCTGGATACAACATAGCTAGCTGGCTTACACACCAGCTCCTGGGCCATCTTTACCATAATGGGTTCTATCCCCTCAAACTGTAAGTCAAAAAGAAATACTTGCTCCACTAAGTAGTAGTAGTTATTATTGTTGTTGTTGTTGTTATTGTTTTGGGAGGGTTGAGACAGCATCTTCCTGTACAGGATGTGTAGACCAGGCTATGTAGACAAGGCTGGCCTTGATCGCAATAGAGATCCACGTGCCTCTATGCTTGGCTATTATTATTATTTACCAGATAGCTCATCACTGCAACAAGAAAAGCAGCTAATAGGCTCTCTGCTTCTGTTCCTCTCCTCCTCATGCTCACATCTTTGTAATCAGGGATTAGAGGACAAAGCCCCTTCTTCATCTTTCAAGACAAGAAAATCTATGGAGTAATAAAATGAACCTCACCCTTTCTGTGTCGTCAGCTGGTTGGAACTCAACATGATCCTTAGTTTGTTCAAACTGAAAGGCTCTAACTGGTGACTCCCTGTCTCTCCAGTCTATAGGAATGACTTTCACAATTTATTTACATAATCTGGACTAAAAACTTTTACTTAACCTTGTAATCAAAAAGTTACCGTTTGTAAGGTAAACATGTTTACTGGGCCATGTGCTCCTCTTCTGACCTTGGCTTTGATCTTTACCCCTCAGGACCCCTCCTTGCCCCCAACTCAATATAAGGAATGAATTTATGGGTTTCTGTATGTATGATTTCCAAATCAAAGAATTGACAGCAGTGTGTTTTTATCAAACAATGAGGAACGTTGAAACTCCGTTTGTACTTGTGTATGTGATACTCTAGGCCTATGGACTCGAAGGCCAAGATTTTCTGATGAGATAAAGCTGTGTCCTTTTACTTCCCCATTTCCTGCTGGAGACGCTGTGAAAGAATGCACGAAGCTTGACTCAGGAGCACAGCCAAGAGAAATCTGAAGGAATGGGCGCTCAGAGTTTGGGTCCACTCTTAGCCTTAAAATGAATCCTAAGAGTTGGGCTGTTCTTTAACTTAGGCATAACTGTAATGTGGCTTAGAAATGCCATGCCTGTTGAAGTACCTGTGTCCTTGGGACTGTCAAGAGTTTTCTGGAGTCTTCCCCTATCATCCTTTGAGATCAGTACTCTGCTCTGGCTTCTTTGGATTTGGAACTTGAAGAGCTAACCTTGACTGATAAGGACATTTCCTAGCCAATGGTTGGTACTTTTAATGACATTTACATGAAACTTCTGGTGGAAATTTCAAATTGCATTGTATTTGCATAGAAGAAACATCTCAGGGTAGGTAGAAACTTGCGCTTCCTTTGAACCATCCAATAAATAAGGCTGACCATGAAGTAAATTCAGAATGGGAGTGAGGGTAAAATTTTAAAGCTCATATTTTAAAGGTATGTTGTTTAATTTGAACGTTATATTGCTTATTTGTTGTATATATAAGTAAGTATATGTAGATATTTTAAAATATTATGTTCTAGAGCCAGGTGTGGTGGTACAGGCCTTTAATTCCAGTACTTGGGAGGCAGAATCAGGCAGATCTCTGTGAGACTGAGGCAAGCTTAGTCTACATAGAGAGTTTCAGGCCAGCTGAGGCTGCAGGGAGACCCTGTCTCAAAAAGACGAAAAAATATTTCTTTTCTAAAGATTTAATTAGTTGCTTTTGTTCTGGGAACAAAGTTTTCAGGGAAGGGTCTAACTCTGGCTTCGATGAACATAATTTGCTGATGCTTTGTGAAATGATAAAGCTATAACTAGATTTTTTTCCTGCATAGTCAGGCTTTCTATTTTTGCATGTGCATGTGTGTATGGTATGTGCATTTCTGTGTGTATGTGTTTGCATATGTGTGGGTTCACGTGTGTGTGTGTGTAGGTGTGTTTGTAGGCACATTGAGCCTAGAGGTTGATAATTGGTGTCTATTTTATTTACTGAGGCAGGGTCTCTTGCTGAATCCAGACCTCACTGATTTAGCTAGCCTAGCTAGGCATTATGCTGTGGGGATCACCTGTCTGCCTTCCATGGGCTGTGGTTACAGGTGGGCTGTGTACACCTAACTTTTTTTTTTATTGTTTTTTAATCATTATCTTTTTAATTTTTTTTTTCATACAGAAGAA
>NW_008327999.1:0-1076 GCF_000622305.1 Nannospalax galili
TGTTTTTATCAGGGTATTTTGTCACAGCAACAAAAAAGTAACTGGTCAGTAGTTAAAGTAGTCTTCAGAATACTGAAGAAATAGGAAAATAAGAGACTCACAAATTTATTTTTAAATTGTTGTAGAAATGAGGCAGGATAAAAAATGGGAGAAACTATGCAGACTTGGGAAGGAAAAAGTAGTTTCTTGCCCCAGAGTCTTGCCCTAGCAGCTGAGAAACAAAATTTCCAGCATAAACATACATTTGCTGTAAAGACTGTTGACATAGAGTTAATATTCTTTTCATATATAGATATTTTATGTTAAAGTAACAAAGATCCAGGCTTAAGGAATATGACTTTGGACAGAACATTATTTTCTGCAGATATTGCTTGGCAATCCCAAACAAGACTGCTTTTTGTTTACAGTGAAGATATCCCATCTTCCTATATCCCAGAGCTAGACTTTTACCTTATCAATTGTAGTCTTGTGGGGTACTCCTCAGGAAGCCCCATGATCTCATTTAGACTCTTTAGCAGCTCTTTGAAGACAGTAACTTCAAATCCCAGCCACACTCTGTTACAGAAGCCCACGTCCATGCTTGTAGATGTTTCTTACTCTAGACGCTTCTCATTCATTAATCCTCATGCTTAAGCCTAAATTAAAATATTTCATTAAACTCCAACTCTGTTTCATAACCTGGCTAATCTTGAACGTTTTCTGTGTCAAATCATGAATACAAGTTTGACTTAATTCGAGGTCCCTAAAAATCTAGGTTTCTCTGCTGAGGATAACAGTAGGAAGTTCTACAATTTGTTCTTGATCCCCCAGATTCTAACAGACCAATTGTGTGATCATTAGCAGTTTAGGGTTTTATTTGGGGTGGGGAGGGGGAAATATAAGCTCAGTTTCCTCAAATATAAAGCAATTATAAAAACCAAATTAGTTCAGTTTTAAGACCTAATAATCACAACAATGACCAGCACAGCAAACTACAATGGGGCAGTAGTGACCCATTTATCTTGGGGGTAATCAGCAGCTACCTGATTGGATTTAAAGCCCACTCAATGAGAGGGAACTCATGTGTGGTACTGTAA
>NW_008328000.1:0-5210 GCF_000622305.1 Nannospalax galili
CCAGGGAACATGAGACACAATCTCCCACTACCTTTTGAACTAGTTGGTTGAAGTCTGGGAAGTAATAATGTTGTTCTTTTCTTTTCAATAGTGTTTTTAATTTTTTTATGTCCCAAATGTGTCCACTGGTGGAGCTGGGAGATTAGCTCAAGTGCTGCTTCTCGGGGCAGTATGGTACGATTTTGATATCTCCACATCTTGGTTTCAGGATCCAAGGTGGCATTAAGCTTGTGAACAAGTTCTAAGTCTTGTTTAGTGTAGGTAAAAAGAGCTTCTGCCTCTTTTTCCTGCCTCTCCATCTCAGCCTTAAGGTCTGCATGTGTGTAAAGAATGTAGGTACCTTCTGCTGCCTGACGTGCAGTTTCATCTGCCATCCAATTGCCTCGAGCAATTGGCCCCTGGTCTCATTGATGCCCAGGGCAATAAATTATGCTGACCTGTTTTGGCAAGTACAAGGCTTGTAGAAGGGCCACTATCACTTCTTTGTTTTTGATGTCCTTACCAGCCGAGGTGAGGAGTCCCCACCTCCGATAAATTTCCCCATGTATATGGGCAGTGGCAAATGCATAGCGCTGTCGGTGTAAATGTTGACCTTTTTTCCCTTTGCTAATTTTAGGGCCTGAGTTAGAACTTCTAATTCAGCTCGCTGGGCTGATGTTCCAGCTGGCAAGGCTTGGGCCCAAATTATTTTTTTCTCCATCGACCACCACTGCCCCCGCCTTATGCTCACCATTTCGTAGAAAGCTGCTCCCATCCGTATACCAAGTGGCATCTGCATCTGTTAGGGGCTGGTCAGTGAGGTCTTCTCTGGTCCCATGTGTCTCCGCAAGTATTTACTGGCAATCATGAGGAATCTCAGTGCCTTTCTCGGTGGCTGGTAGTAGCGTGGCAGGGTTTAGGGTGGCAGGGCTACCAAACTTGATCTTTTCTGGATTTAATAGTAATACCTGATAATGGGTCACTCCGGCATTTGACAGCCATCTGTCAGGAGGCTGTCTAATGATGGACTCCACTGCATGAGGTGTTATAACAGTTAGGGGCTGACCCATAGTGAGTTTGTCTGAGTCTTTAACCAGGGATGCTACTGTCGCCATGATTCTCAAGCATGGGGGCCAGCCAGTTGCCACATTGTCCAGTTTCTTTGAGAGATAAGCCACTGGCCTTTTCCAGGGTCCCAGGGTCTAAGAACTCCTTTTGCCATTCCTTTATTTTTATCTACATATAAGATGAAAGGTTTTGTCAAGTCTGGCAATCCCAGAGCTGGAGCCGTCAACAGTGCTCTTTTTATTTTGTCAAAGGCTCTCTGGTGTTCTTCAGTCCAGACGAAAGGAATCCCATTCTTTGTCAAGGGATATAGAGGAGCCGCCATTTCAGTGAAACCCGGTATCCATAATCTACAGAATCCTGCGCTTCCCAAGAACTCTCTGAGTCCTCTGGCTGAGGTTGGTGGGGGGATAGAGGCTACCGTCTGTTTCCTGCTGTCTGTCAGCCAACGTTGCCCTCCCTCCAACCTATAGCGCAAATAGTTTACCTGTTGTAGGCAGATCTGGGCTTTCTTTGCTGAGGCCTGGTATCCAAGTTCCCCCAGTCTCAGTAGGAGAGCCTCCATACCTTGCAGACAGCCAGCTTCCATCTCAGCTGCTAAGAGGAGGTCATCTACATATTGAAGAAGCATAATCTGTGGGTTTCTTACCCAAAAGTCAGCCAAATCACGATGTAGAGCTTCATCAAACAGAGTAGGGGAATTCTTGAATCCTTGGGGGAGTCACGTCCAGGTTAGTTGCCCCGATATTCCAGCTTCAGGGTCCTTCCATTCAAAAGCGAAGATGGGCTGGCTAACCGGGCTCAGCCTTAGGCAGAAGAACGCATCCTTCAGGTCAAGTACAGTATACCACCTGTGACTGGGAGGCAAGGAACTCAGGAGATTGTAGGGATTTGGAACAGTGGGGTGGATATCTTCTATTCTCCAATTGACTTCTCTTAAGTCATGGACCTTGGACTGGTCGGTAGTCATTTGTTCCTGGCTTCTTTATGGGGAGCAGTGGGGTGTTCCAAGGGGACTGGCAGGGGCGAAGTATGCCTACTTGTAAAAGTCTCTGAATATGAGGTCTGATTCCTTCTCAGGCCTCTCTGCTCATAGGGTATTGTCTGATTGAGACCAGAGTTGCAGATGGTTTTAATGTGACTACTATTGGAGGCTGGTTGCATGCTAGTCCTGGGCCTCCCATCTCGGCCCATGCTAAAGGAATTTTACTTAGTCAATCGGATATACCAGGAGTTTCTGCTATCAGTCCCTCATATAACTGATGTTCATCTTCCAGTCGCAGGGTTAATACCTGTAGTGGAGCTCCATCTTTTCCTTGTACAGTGGCTCCCTTTCTGGTGAAGTGGATGTGGGCTCCCAACTTAGAGAGTAATTCTCTCCCAAGAAGGGGATATGGACAGTCTGGGACCAGTAAGAATGAGTGAGAGACCTGTCCTGTACTGAGGTCCACTCTTCTTTCTGTGGTCCACCTATATGTCTTTCCTCCAGTAGCCCCTTGGACCCAGGCTGTTCTGGAACTCATGGGTCCCTTGGTCGTGGTCAAGACTGAGTGTTGAGCTCCTGTGTCTACCATGAAGGTAGTCAATTGCCCCCCTATCTTTAGAGTTAACCTGGGCTCAGGGGGGGAGCTCCTGGCCCCGACTCCCCTAGTCCCCTAGGGTCAGGACTGGGGTTGTCTTAGAGTTACCCTGGGCTCAGGGGGGGAGCTCCTGGCCCCGACTCCCTTAGTCCCCTAGAGTCAGGACTGGGGTTGTCTTTTTTTTGAAGTCTATTCAGCTTCTTTGGGCATTTTCGAGCCCAATGTCGTCTCTCCTTTCAGTAAGCACATTGATCTTTGTCCACTCGGGGTCTTCTTTTGTCTCCCAGGTCCCTACCCGGTCCTGTTCCCTGAACTACTGTGGCCAAAATTTGACTCAACTCTTTGTTTCTCTTTTTCTCTCTCTTATCTTTTCTGGCTTCCTGTTCTTTTCTAATTCTGTCCTCTCTTTCCTCTAAGGTCTCTCGCTTATTGTAGATTTTTTCAGCTTCTCTTACTAAATCCTGTAAAGAGTACCCCTGAAGGCCCTCCAGCCGTTGGAGCTTACCACGGATATCAGGAGCTGATTGTCCTATAAAGGCCATAATAAGATCCGCCTGACGCTCCTGGGCTGTGGGATCAAAAGGGGTATACATCTGATATCCCTCTATCAGATGTTCTAAAAATCCTGTGGGGGTTTCATTTTCTCCCTGGGTTATAGCAGGTACCTTTGCCAGATTGGTTGGGCACCTTCTGGCCCCTTTGAGACCCACTAACAGAGTCTGGTGATAAAGACGGAGATGCTCCCTACCTGCCACGGTTTCAGGGTCCCAGTTGGGTCTGGTCAGAGGAAATCCTGCGTCTATTTCATTTGGGAGCTGAGTGGGTCTCCCATCCTCCCTGGGAACGTTTTTCCGGGCCTCCAGGATGACTCGCTGTCTTTCCTCTGTGGTTAGAAGTGCCTGGAGGAGTTGTTGGCAATCTTCCCAAGTGGGTTGGTGGGTAAGAAGAATAGACTCAATTAAAGCAGTTAAAGCCTGAGGGTCCTGAGAAAAAGAGGGGTTATGAGTTTTCCAATTATACAAGTCAGAGGCTGAAAAAGGCCAATACTGGATCTGATCCCCTACAGTTCACAGAGGAAAAACCTGGGCAGTCCCAGTTCCATCAGAGGGACCCCCTCTATCTCTTCTCAGGTGGAGTCTACTAGATGGTGGGGAGTAGTGATCAGGTTCAGTGGAATCTGGAGATGGATGAGGTAGTTCTTGAGATAGAGGTGCCTGCACAGGAGGATAGGGAGGTGGGGGATCAAGGAGGGTTAGGGAAGCTTGGTCTTCAGGGAGGACTGGTTTCTGTTTCTTCTTCTCAGAGGAAGACTGAAGGGGCAGGAGGGAGGAAGTGAGACTTAGGGGTGCAGAAGGGGTAAGGGGGCCCTGATCATTCTCTCTGGTTCCCCGAGGAGGTAGGAACAGGTGTGCCCAAGATGTGGGGTTCCAAGCCAAGTCTTCCCAGGTGACTATGTAGGCCACCTGATCCGGGTGCCCATGTGGCCCTGGATGGAAAATGTATTCCTTAACCTTCAAAATAGTAGCAAGATCAAAAGTTCCATCCCTTGGTCACCCTTTTTCAAAGGAGGGCCATGTAGAGGAACAGAGACTCTGCCACTTCTTCTTCTGGACCTCTAATGATAGATTACGGGCTCGCTCTATAACTTCCTTCCAGTGTTCTAGAGTTAGACTCAAGGGAGTAATCAGTGATTGATCCATGGTGAAAGACTTTTAGGAGAGAAATGGAGAAAAGGAGGAAGAAAGAGAGATAGAGAGAGAGACAGAGAGAGAGAGAGAGAGATGCCACTCCAAACAGTGATAACCAGTGAGTATGCTTGTGGACGAGTACCTATCAGTGCCCAGTTTTTCTTCTGCGGGGGACGTGAATTTATCTGGGATTCACGTCTGGGACCCCCTTATCCTTTCACAGGAGTCTTTTAGTGGCGAGCGCCCTGTGGCTCTTACTTGCTCGACCCGTACCCGTGGGGCTTTTAGTGGCTAGAGAGAAAGGAAGATATAGAAAGACCATCCAGTCTCCACCCATGTGGGCATTCGGGGTCCGCCAAGAGGGCTAAGAGCCTTTGGTTTATGTCAGGGAGTGGCCCTGACCAGAAAACCTCAATTGCTCCTTCGCCTTTAACGGTCCCTCATGAAGACTTGGACCAAGAATAATAGAGAAAAGAAGACAGAGAAGGCTTAAAATAGAGAATGTGGAGAAAAATACAAAACCAGACCTTCCCCTTTTAAGATACTAATAAACTATCAAGTACACACACACCGTGTTACATCACATTCAAATGGACCGGTCCTTCTTACACCCAGACACATACAACTCACACCATTCTTACTTTCAGGATCCCCAAATACAGGCACAGATAGACAACAAAAATCCTCGGCGCACTCTCTGACTCAAAACTGAAAGTACAGATCAGGAGGGGAGTAGCCAAGCCAACCTCCCTTCTCCCAAGGTGAGGAGACACTGTCTTCCTCACTTCAGATCACTCTGGTCACTAGGGCCAGAATGCTGGAACCTGGGGTCTCTGGGCACGTCTGCCACTCCCCTTGGTTCCCAGAATACAGACTTACAGGTCCTGTACAGGCACAA
>NW_008328000.1:6036-13464 GCF_000622305.1 Nannospalax galili
TAAAAGGCTCCACTCTCCCTTACTCTGGGCTCTCAGCACGGATCCATTGAGTTGGTGAGGTCTGAGAGCCCGAGCTTAAGCCCAAATAAACCATAAACCTTTGCTTTTGCATTTTGGTGTGTTGGGTCCTTGGTGGTCTTTTTGGGGTCCAGTGGATGAGGTACAACAGGGGTTGGTTTACCCTGATTGCCTAGCCAATTCCTACCTCCTATTCTTTTTACACCATCCTCTGAAGACGTTACCCAGCTTGCGGAAAGGGAATCTGGATGCAGACTGCTCTGGCTTCCTCCATGCTCAATAGGAATGCAGGGTGAGGCAGTTGGGGTACCCCTTCAGTGGGTCTATCTGAAAGACTCCCAAATTGCATAACTCCTATCTGTAGGGGGAAAAGAAAGTCCTTGACTGGTAAATAGGAGATATGAAGGAGAAGTAAAGGCAAGAGTAATTAGCATTACAGGTTCTAGACAGGGAACTAGAACCAAGTCAGAACAGGGCACATTTCAAATGTTCATATGCGAGTCCATTGGAATTTCTTGATGAGTGCTTCCAAAAGCATCTCTCTATTGAGTTCCTCCTCATTTTTCTTTTGTCTGCCAAGAGTGATGGATTCAGGATTTCTTTTCAGGCATTTTGATAGCTGTTGGAGTGGTTAGAAACAGTGTCTGTTCCTTCTCAAAGGCTTCTGGTTTGGGTATTAAGAGCACTTGTTGCTCTCCAGAGGACACCCACCATCAGGCAGTCTCTTCTGGCCTCCTCAGGCAACTGCAGTCACGTGTTCCAACCCCCTCCTCCACTGACACAGACACATAAAATAAAATAAATCTTAAAAAAATAAGTCATTTCAAGAAATTGGGTGCCAGGCTGGAGAGATGGCTGGGTGATTAAAAGCACTTAACTGCTTTTGTCTTCCAGAGGACTTGAGTTCAATGCCCAGCTGCAAGGGATCTGATGCCCTCTTCTGGTCTCCACAGGCATGCACATGAGGGGCAGTCCCAGACACACACATATAAAATAATAAAAATAATTATTTTTTAAAAAATTGGATGTCAGAGATCTCTGATGGAGAACGTTGAAGTTATCATGAATGTGTCCTTAATCCAAGCAGAGATCAAAGAAGATGCACAAGAGAATTGTGGTTGGGCGGGCAGTACAACTGAATTAAGCACCAGCTCTCTCAGAAAGGGCTGTTTTGAAGAGAAATCCTGAGCTTTGAGAAACTGAGGGTGACCTAACAGACAGCAAACCAATCACATGGAAACTCTTTAAAAAAATTTACTGACTTTTCAATAAATAACTTTGTCTGATTTTATACATTAAAATTCTTTACACGGCTTTAAAAAAAAAGGACTGCCCTCTACGTAAGGAACATTAAATAGCAGTCTTTTCTGTCAAACACTGTAAATTTTCACTTGTAATAGGAATTCAAGACTTTTAATCTACCTCCACCTTGTAAAACTTTTGTTTATTCCAAGGGCCTGCTACATTGCTGGAATCTGACGGCTGGAGCTGCTGAGCTGTTTCCACTTTCCGAGAACCCTGTCCCCCTTCTTCATTGCCATGGTGCCAGTTCTTTTAAAACTAACCAATGGGGGAAAGACAGTATTTTCGTGTTAAGGTAAAAGTCACATTTCCTGCCCACTGAGCTTCTCCACTTTTGTGAGCTGCACGCTCTTTGTTGACTCGTAGTCTAGTTGATTATTCTCTTAGTCCAGGTTCTGCAGAAGTCTTCTGAAGAAGTCTTGATCACTTGAGAGGAAATGTGGTTCCTGTGAGATGACTGCTCCTGCTTGGAGGGCAGCCTTAGCTTCTGTCACAGGATAACAACTTCCAGTTAGGGGATTATCTCGTCATGGGGTACCTGTCAGTACTGTTTAGCAAAAACAGCTTTTAGGTCCTGGGTACATTGGGTGACTTCTCAGAGACATGGTCTACTTCAAGGATATTTGAGGAGATTGGATCAGAAAGGACTAATACTGGTCTTATAAGAGTGAGTCAGTTCTCCAAGAATAGGCTGTGTGTGTGCAGGTGCCCTTGGAGGCCAGAAGACAGTGTCAGATCCTCTGAAGCTGGAGTTACAGACAGCTCTGAACCAATCAATGTGGGTGTGTTAGGGTCCTTGACTTGGTGGGTCTCTTCTGGAGAACAATGCACGAGTATGGAGATGCAAAAATCAAGCAGAGATTTATTAAACCAGCTAGCTGGGGCCGACCGTCCTTCCAAGACGCACAGGTCTGGTTAGAGTGATCGACCCTGAGGCAATTTTAGGTAAAGATTATATAGGCTCCCACAACCATTACACAAAAGCCCATGTTTATACAGCCAATAGTTTCAAAGCAAGCATTTCACAAACCAATAACTTCAAAACAAGAAAAATGTCACAACTTCCTTCAGGTGTCTCAATCAGGGAAGGGTGAGTGGTATGTACCTGGCGCAACCCTTTCCTGTTATCTTGGGTAAGTGGACATGCCTACATGACACAACACAGATCAAACAGGCTAGGCTCTGGGGGGTGCAGCACTTGCCCCTATCTGGGGATGCCTGTGTCTCCACTTGGGTTAATCAGTTACAAACAAGCAGTAAATTCCTCTTTCCCTAACAGGTGCTGGGAACTGACTCTGATCCTCTACAAGAGCAGCAAGCACTGTTAACCACAGAGCCATTTCTCCAGCTTATTTACTTACTTATTTTATACACCCCCCACCTTAGCTATAGTAAATACTGCCACAGCAAACAAAGGCACACAGGTACCTCTTCTGACTTGTTTCTTTTTAATATATACCCAGTAGTGGAATAACTGAATCCTATGATAGATCTACATTCAGTTTTTTGAGGAACTTAATACTGTTTTCATAATTACTGTACCAATTTACATTTTTACCTATGTCTATAAAACGTCCCCTTTCTTGTCCAGGTATAGTGGTTTTTGCCTATAATCCCAGCACTCAAGAGGCTGAGGCAGAGGGATCACAAGTTTGAGGCCAACCTGAGCTACAGAGTGCGATCCAGGCCTGCCTAGGCTCCATAGTAAGACCTTACAACAAATACAAACAAAACAAAAACCTTATGGCCCTAGGCAGCTAAAAGTAGCAACATGCGTTATCTGTCATTCTCACATGCTGCTGAGAAGGTATGCAGTGGAAGTCAACCACACATGGAAGTGAGCGGAACATCTGCTAGCTGGCCTTCAGGGTTTGCAAAATGAGCTTTCAGAGAAGCCTTGGGGTGTGGAAGCTAAGGAGTATTCTTAGCCTTTTGCCCAAAGGTTCCAGAAGGGAGAGAATCTTGGTTTCAAGGCTTTTATGTCCTTTTTTGAGATGGTCTTGTGTATCTCAGGCTGACCTAGAATTTGCTATGAAGCCAAAGATGACTTTGAACGCCTGATCCTCCTGCCTCCACCTCATAAGTTATGGAATTACTTTTAGTTTGTCTCAGACAGCTTAGAGAGATGATGTTTGAGCCTCCATTATCTTAGGAAGTCTTAAGATACCATTTGAAATATTATTCCATTCAGAATGAGTCTATGGCATGTCTTCTAACTTACTTCTAAGAAATATGTTTGGGAAATTTGAATATTTCTATTCTGGTTTGTTTCTTCATTGTTGTGACAAAATACTCTGACCACTACCAACTTGGGGAGGAAAGGGTTTATTTATCTTACATATCCCAGGTCACAGTTCATTTGGGAGCCCAAGGTAGGAACTCAGGGCAGGAACCTGGAGGCAGGAGCTGGAGCACAGGCCAGGGAGGAACGCTGCTTACTGGTTTGCTCCCCTGGCCCCTGCTCAACCTGCTTTCTTATGCAACACAGGCCCACCTGCCCAGGGGTGGCACCACCCACAGTGGGCTGGGCCCGCCCACATCACTCATCTACATCACTCATCAAGAAGATGCCCCTCAGACATGGCCCCAGGCCAGTCCAATAGAGGAAATTCCCCAATTAAAGCTCCCTCAACCCAGGTGTGTCAAGTTGACACTAAAGCTATCCAGCACAGCCTCTCAACACAGCACTGAAGCACTAAGTAACCTGTGCTTCAACTCATCCAAGTGGTTTAAAGATGTGTGAGGAGGAGCCAGTGTTCACACTCCCTGAAAAGGGGTGTCCTGGAGTGACTTGCAACTCACAGTTCCTGTTCTATTTCTTATCAGTCTCTCAAAAGCAAAAAGAAAACCTTGTGGAAATGTGGGATGGTGGCAGAATGTTCTGTCTTTACAAATGTGCCCTTTTGTGGGTGCTAGTTTTGCTTGGTGGATGGCCCTTGCCTTAGTCAACCTACCCACAGATAGGGGCCTTTCTTACATGGACATTTTCTTGAAACTGGTAAACTCTTTGTGGTGATCTTGCCTATCATTCATTTACCCTTCTGTAGGACACTTAACTTGGAAACAGATCCTCTATCTTTAGGGAGGGGGTGCATAGGTTTTGTGTGTGTGTGTGTGTGTGTGTGTGTGTGTGTGTGTGTATGTTTTCACTCGCCCATATGGGTTTTTGGAGGCCACAGTTTGGCATCCAGTATCCTCATCCATCACTCTTAGCCTTATCCTTAAGTGAGTCTCTCACTGAACCTGGGGCTCACCCATTAGCTAGGCTAGCTGGACTGTGAGCTCTAGGGATCTGCCTGTCTACACCCCTGGCAGGACTGGAATTACAGACATGCATCTCCACACCCTTTTACATGGATACTGATGATCTGAACTCAAGTCCTCAAACTTGCCCAGCAAGCACTTTACCCACAGAGCCATCTCAGATTCTCAAGATCTGAATGGTGGCAAGTGCAACAGATGCTCTTATAAACTCAACCTGTATCTCCTGTTGGTAGGTTATTTTGCTCTTGAAAGATGTTTAGAAAGAACTGTATTCATGGCCACTACTGTGTGGTTGTCATTCTCTAATACCAGTGATGCCACCAGATGGTCAAGCTCCAGCTGGAGGAGCAAGCAAGAGATCTCTGTACCACAAACATCCCTGACAAAGAAGACTGCCAGCAAATCCACCTGTGGTAAAACACCCAGGAAACAACTGATCACAAAAACTGCTTGTAAGAGGGCACTATCTGCTGGAAGGGCAAAGAGACTGCCTAGAGACAGGCCTAGTAACCGTGGCACCCCATGAAACTAGAAGCTACCAAAAGTCCACTGAAATACTGACTCACAAACTCCTGTCTAGTTTCTAGTGGAAGCAACTGGTCAGGGCTTCAAAACAGGGTGGCAGTTCCAGAGAGCAGCCACTAGCTTTCCAGGAGGCAGAGGGGGTGTGTTTGGAAATACCAATGTGACGACTGCTGTCTATGCCAAACCTGTAACAATTATGCCAAAAGATATCCAGCCACACAACAGAAAATGTGCTTAGGAATTCATATGAGACAGCAAGTCCTCAAAGCTTCTTTACCTCCTGTTGGGAACCCTTACTAATTTCTTTTCATGGTACCTAAAAGGTGCCTAAGTATATAAATGAGAGTGGGAAAATGGGGAATAAAAAGTAGATATTTGCATTTTTATACATTTTTGTTTGCACACGAATTGTTTATTTACTATGCTGTTTGTGTGTGTGTGTGTGTGTGTGTGTGTGTGTGTGTGTGTGTGTGCGTGTGCATGTGTGAGTACAGGTGCTCAAAGAAGGCATCAGGTCCCTTGGAGCTGGGATTATAAGGTGGTTGTGAGGTGCCTGACATGGGTACTGGGAGCCAAATTCCAACCTTCTATAAGAGGAACAAGTGCTCTTTACCACCTGACATGAATTTTGTTTTGTTTTGTTTAGACAGGGTCTCCCTGTAGCCCTAGCTGGTCTAGAACTCACAGAGATCCACCTGCCTCTGCCTCCCAAGTGCTGGGATTAAAGGTATACACTACCATTATCATGCTTAGCTTTGCACATTAATTTTTAATATAAATGGGGGGCACAAGGACATAACGCAAGTCAAAATGTTTCAGAGAATAAGTTTCAGCAGTCCAACTTTAGACAGTTGTAAGTGGACCTGCTCCCTTTTTCTGGGCTATGTCATCACTTGGATTTTTTTTTTTATCCTGTCAAAGCAAAAAGCTTTACTTCTGCAGAACGGTGCACAGATGTGTGTAAGGAAGAACACAATTCGCACAGGGGCCCGGAGACTCTGCCCCGCTACCAAGTGG
Organism: Nannospalax galili; assembly: GCF_000622305.1. Classification (NCBI taxonomy): domain Eukaryota; kingdom Metazoa; phylum Chordata; class Mammalia; order Rodentia; family Spalacidae; genus Nannospalax; species Nannospalax galili. The sequence continues at coordinate 12,163 of NW_008328000.1, forward strand.
CCTCATTACAATCTTTTAATGGAGTCATCTTATTTAACCCTGGACAGAAAAGACAGTACATTTTGTTAACATTTCCTACAATTTCCTTTTCTTTTACAATACACTTACACTCTTTTCTTCAAATTTAATTAATATTGCCTGACTTTACTCTGTGATGAAAGTTCCGTGGTGTTCATCAGCAACAAATTGTGATAAGAGATATTAACTTTGAGAGTCATTACTGTTTCAATTAGTCATTGTACTAACCATATACACACAGGATGACATAATATTCAATGGTAACCATGACTCCTAGAATTATAACAAAGCAGGTCAAAGAGGTCATTGCTGCTTTCCAAACCACCATTCCATAATATTAAATAAGGGCCATTTATTCCTGAATTTTCAGCTAATTCATTGGATAAAGTAATTAGTCCCAGAAGAGCTTTTGTAATTATCCCATTAGGAATTGTATTGTTGGAAATCAAAGTACAATATCTTCCCCCAAACATAATACAAATATCTCCATAGCATCATATCAAGTGTGATCCTGCTCTCCCAAGCCTTCAGCTAGTGGCATCAAACCATCTAGATGCTCCTTTAAGGGCATCCCTGGTAAAATTGATATATCTATACTAATTACTCTACATTCTTGTTTATTGTTGACCACCAGGAAATAATTGTTTTAAATTCTGCAGCTATTTGCTTTCTAGCCTTAAATGTATTTGGAACTCCACTAGGGATGCAAATGGAGTCAGTGGAAACATCAAAGGACCCAGGTAATGACCACTTAGCCCTTGGATTAGCTTTTCTAAGAGGAGGAGACTTGAAGGCCAAGGTAAAGTCTATGGCCAATTGAACCACTGTGCAGGTCCATTGCAAGTTGGGTAGAAGGCTTGAGTAAAGGTTCTCCTGTCCCTGGTACCACTAGATGTCAACTTGGGAGACATGGAGGGCAGAGTAATTGTTATTCGCCCCTCTGTTGCTTGAGGCATTCAAGTTGGGCATATAGACTTCATGATCCCCCACTGGGTAAGAGAAGCCAGCCCGTCTACATGAGGGGTAATTCACTCTCCTTGGTGATAAAGAAGATATTTGATGGGCTGGTTTGTAACAGGAGAAACAGACTCCAGCAAGTCATATTTCCCCATGCCTCCTTATCCTGTAATAAGGTAATTTACTCTGGTGGGGTTTGCATCATAGATGATAGGTAGGTAGATAGATAGATAGACAGACAGACAGACAGATAGATAGATGATAGATTATAGATAGAGATAGATAGATGATAGATAGATAGATAGAGATAGATAGATGATAGATGAT
>NW_008328000.1:13766-43285 GCF_000622305.1 Nannospalax galili
ACTCATTATAAACTCTATAAGACATAAAATTAAATGAGGTTCCAACGTTTAAAAAAGATCTCCACTTCGTTGTCAAAACACACAGTTTCATACAGAAAAATTCATTCCAAGGCAATTGACATTGAGACATTTTCACATCCATTTCTAATCTCTATACACATGACTATCACTGGTCACAGTCGCCCACCTTCTGAGCTCCTCGGTATCTGAGCATGAATACAAACTCGTCAGGTAGACAGCCTTCGTCTCCCACTAGAGCCTCCATACTCTGCTGTCCCTGCCACTGTGCTGTCAGCACCCCCATCCATTCCCCCCTATCTGCCCTTCTGGTAAATCTAGTCAGCCAGAGGTCCCTGTTCCAGGAGGATCAGCTGTTCCTTAAGTAAGTAAATTAAAAATTTTTTTGCTTATTTTATATATGTGTTTTGCCTGCACATAGGTAAGTGCACCATGTGTATGCAGTGTCCAAGGAGGCCAGAAGAGGATATCAGATCCCCTGAAACTAGAATTAGGATGGTTGTTAGAGGCCATGTGGGTGCTGGGAACTGAACCTGGGTCCTCTGCAAGAACAGCAAGTACTCTTAGCTGCTGAACCATCTCTCCAATCCCGTAAGTGAATGTCTTGATGGTAAAAAAAAGATTTAGAAACATCTTTAAGAAATAAGAACAGAGGGGAAAAAAGTCTAAGTTGTACACATGGTCCAAACTGAAACTCAGAGCGTACTGACCAAAAAGTATGAGGTTCTCAGTAGAGACAAGCTCCAGAGGAGTACCCTTTCCCCAAGGAAGGACAGCCAGGATGGACTCAAGTGAGGGTTGGGCTCAAAGATTCTAATCCAGGATGAATGCCATAACAGACCACAGGTGCATCTGTGGGGACTAAAGAAAGGGGAAGCCTTCATATTTTAATTCATTTTTTACTTTTATTCAGTACTGGAGATTGGACCCAGGTCCTCATACATGCTATGCAAACACTCTCACTCCAGCCCTAAGGGGACCCTTTTAAAGGCATCAAGGAAGAAACCTACATGCAAGGACTCCAGGTCTCCACTCCCTGATTTCCTTCTGTGTCCTGACAGAAATCCACAAGTTGCCTTGATTACACTGTGACCAAGCCAGCTTTAGGTTCTTCATGACAGGCTGGTCCAAGCCCTAGAGAATTACCAGGCACTGATAAAGACGTCCAGTTTTTGACTAGATCACTGAAAGGAAGTGACCCAGATTGAGCCATATTCCTTCAATCCTGATATAGACTCCATACTCTGATCCCCCTTACTGTAGACATATAGCTGTGTTGCCTGCTTGCTTGTTGCTTATGGCCTCCCTAGCAGCACGCAGAAACTCCCAACAAGCTCTAGTAGGCTGGGTATATCTGGAGTAGGTTTTGAAATTGCAGTCGACCAGCAAGGAAGCCCAGCTCCTAGTGTGGGAACAGGACATCTCTGCTGTGGGCAAGGGCTGTGGGCAAGGTGTTCAAGTTAGAGACAGAATCACAGCTACAAAGAGGCAGCCTCCACCACCAGTCTGTTACCACTATGGCAGGTGCAGCAGAAGTGGGTCTTGGCTGTACACAATGATGTGCCACCGTTGAACTTGTTAGACCAAAAGTCTCTGAAGTTGAGCTTATTCAGCTGAAGATGCCAGTCAAAGGCAAAGGAGTAGGGATGCAACTCAGTCATAGAGCATTTGCCTAGAATGTGCAAGAACCTAGGTTCAACCAACAGTACTGCCAAAGGGACATGGGGGCAGTGATAAGTTAAAAGTCCAGGACACAATCTCTAAGCCACCAGCTGCATGGCCAGACAGCAGCTGGAAAATGTCTACTGGACCTGAAGCCAGGGGTTCTATAATGAGACTTTTGGGAGAGGAGACAGAATGTTCACACTGAACCCACATTGGATGTGGAGAACAAGGGCAGAGCACTTTGAAGCTGTCAGTCTTGGGCTAGGAGGCTGGTCCGTGAAGAGAAGGGTTTGATTTTTGCTTTGTGAGAAATGTGAAAGAGACATTCTTTCTGTTTGAGATTTTTGGCTTGTGTGGCCATTTTCTTGAGATGCCAGACCCATTTCTAACAATTTTTCTTTTTTTTTAGTCTTTTTGACTTTTTTTTTTTTTTTTTTTTTTTTTTTTTTTTTTTGGTCTTTTGAGACAGGGTCTCCCTGTAGCCCCAGCTGGCTTGGAGCTCACTATGTGGACCAGGCTGGTCTTGAACTCACAGGGATCCATCTGCCTCTGCCTCCAGAGTGCTGGGACTAAAGGAATGCCCCACCACCCCAGGCTATACTTAACTTTCTGAGTATGGGAATTACAGGTGTGAGCCATCATGTCTGGTTCATAAAAGAGAGGCCTTGCTACTTCTTGGCTGATTGTTTCCAAAAGTAGAATATGATGTGACCCTGATGGGTGACATTCAGCAAGGAGGAAAGCCATGTGGAATAAGTGGTGGTTTTTTTTGTTTGTTTGTTTCTCTGGTTTAGCTCTAAGCTCTGAGTTAAAATGGCCATATCCTTTCCTCCCTCCATTCTCTGGCCTGTAACCGATTTAAGATTTAAGGCATTTCCAAATTCTCTTATTATCACGATATTCAAAGCCATTTCTTTTTCTTTTTCTTTCTTTTGGCCTTTTTGAGACAGGTTTCCCTGTAGCCCCAGCTGGCCTGGAACTCATTATGTAGACTAGGCCGGCCTCGAACTCACAGAGATCCACCTGCCTCTCCTTCCCAAATGCTGGGACTAAAGGCGTGTGCCAAACACGCCAGGCTATTCAAAGCCATTTCCTACTCTTTTTTTTTTTTTTTTGGCCTTTTTGAGACAGGGTTTCCCTGTAGCCCCAGCTGGCCTGGAACTCACTATGTAGACCAGGCTGGCCTTGAACTCACAGAGATCCACCTGCCTCAGCCTCCGGAGTGCTGGGATTAAAGGCGAGCGCCACCACGCTCCGCGCATTTCTTATTCTTTAATTGGGACCACAGAGGGAATCTCAGTGAGTCTCAGAACTTAGAGGAAGTGACAGGTTCAATGGAGAAGACATGTCTGAGGGCTCAACCCTTCCAAGTCAAAGCAAACCTAAGAAGGGGTGTGACGCCCCGCCCCCGCCCGCCCCGCCCTCAATGTGTTCGTCACGGCCACGCGGGACCGCCGGAGTCAAATCTCAGCACATGCCTAGCCACGCCCACCGCCTCTAGCCCCGCCCCGTCACCTCAATGTAGCCCCGCCCTCATCGACCCCTCCGCTGGGCCAAACTTCCACCGCCCCAGACCCGCCCACCTGCCCTCATCCCGCCCCTCCTGGAGCGCGTCATGCCGCGCCGCCCGCCCTCATGACATCATCACAGGGAGACGCGGCGCTGGCTGGTGACCGGGTCACGTTGCAGGACGGTAGTCTCAACAGTGACGGGTTTTCAGTGTGGCCTGCGGGGCCTGGCCTGTTTCCCACCTGCTCGGTGAAGTTCCGTACAGCCTGTCTGCGGGTTCCTCCAACGCTAAGGTGGCGGCCGCAAGGGTGCTGGCCCGCCGACGTGGAGTGGAAGGTAGGGCGGTGGGACTGAGGGGGCTTCTCCGCCGACGCCTTAAGGTCGGTGCTTCGGACATTGCCCAGCCGGGCCCCTCCCCTCTTCCCCTACCTGGGGGAGGTGGAACGGCCCACCCTGCGCGCCCTCCTCCACTGTTTGGGACCCTGGACTTCGCCTGCGCAGACCCCTCTGGGAGTTCGTACCATAGGAGAAAACAGCCCTGGCGTCCTTCCCCGTCTATAAGCCGAACTGTGTACGATAACTAGCAACGAGTTTTAAAAGAAAATAAACCAAGCGCCCTGGTTTACATCGCACAGGGCTTTCCTGACTCCATAACTCAGGAATGGGCAGGGCTAGGTCCTGCCACAGACTGATTCTGCGGGGATAGATAGATCCCTGGTAGCTGCTTTTGGAGAAACTTCCACAATCCATTTTAATTCGAGGTCAGCAGGCTAGTGGGATAGACTGGCGAGTAACACATGGTCTTGTATCCGAGGATTCAACCTATCACAGATTGAAGATAATTTTGTGTGTGTGTGTGTGTGTGTGTGTACACACACTTTTTGAGGCAAGGTCTCCTTGTAGTCCCAACTGGGCCTGGAACTCGCTATGTAGACCAGGCTGGCCTTGATCTCACAGATACTATCTTCTCTCTGCCTCCTGTGTGCAAGGATTAAAGGTATGCCACCCGGCAGCTATTTTTTTTAGTATGCACTGAACAGTGTTCTTCTTGTTCCCTAAAACAAAATAGTTTAATAACTGTTTCCTGGCTTTTGTATCCTCTTAGGTTGTTTCATTTTGTTTTTTGAGACACGGTCTCAAGTAACCTAGGCTGGTCTTTAACTCCTATGTAACAAAGGATGTCTTTGAACTCCTGATCCTCCTGCCAATGCCTCCTGAGTGCATGCACTGATGCTGGCTGTGTATTCTATTAGGTATTATAAGTGATTTGATGTACATGGGAGTAGATTGAATGTAAGTATTACGCCACTGTACACCAAAGGGCTGACAGTCGGTCAGTTTGGCCATCTGTAGACAACTACTGGAGCCAATTCCCCATGAATACCAAGGAATAACCCTATGTGCTACCAGGGTCTGATGTAGCTCCTCGCTGGGATTTCAGGAAGATCAATCAAATGGAAAAATCTTTTTTAAAAAATGTTTTTCTGCTGGGCTTGGTGGCGCAGGCCTTTAATCCTAGCACTTGGGAGGCAAAGGCAGGCAGATCTCTGTGAGTTTGAGGCCAGCCTGGTCTACATAGTGAGTTCCAGGCCAGCTGGGGCTACAGGGAGACCCTGTCTCACAAAGACCAAAAAATAATAATAATAATAATAAATGTTTTTCCTTGCTTGGCAGGACTTATACAAGGGCCAGTGACTGTCTTCACGTGCCACCAGGGCTCTAAGGAAAAATGATGACTGTGGGCAGCCTGCTTGGGTAAGCAAGGGCTTCTAGGGCCCTCAGGACTTCAGGCCCATTCCAGAACACCCTGTCCTCACCAGGAGGGCGTTAAGTCTCCTTAGTCCTGGCTGTTCTCCCATGTCCTCAGTTCTGGAAGACTTGTGCTCTGAATCATCTACTGTATCTCTTCCTGGTATGAGGGCCAGGACTGCTTGACCATGCTAATGGCTCCTCAAGGCCCCTAGATACTGGATCATCAATCTTTGCTAGTGTCTGGTTGCTAGGCAGTTCTCTGTCATGTCCTGACAGTGGCAGACTGACCTGGCACTTGGTGCCATCTGGCTCAGCACCACTCACTGACTGGTGCTTGCATGCCTGTCTGTAGCCTGCTGAAGCACAGTGCTGTGAGGACAGCCTTCCCTGTGCCCTGCTACCTGCACAGGTCCTCCTGGAGAGCTGACAGCAACAGGGCCTCGCTCACTCGACTGCGCCGTCAGGCCTATGCACGCCTCTACCCTGTGCTGTTGGTCAAGCAGGATGGCTCCACTATCCATGTCAGATACCGGGAGCCACGTCGAATGCTACTGGTAAGCTTCCTTCACCAGTACTTCCTGATGCTTTGCTACAGGCTGAGCCATAGTGGTGGGGCTCAGGGCCACAACTTGGGATGGTAGTTGCACATGTACCTGTAGTTATTATACTACATTACCGAAAGAGGGGAACAGTTGTTGGAGAGAATTAGAGTAAGAACTCCAAGCACCAAAACTAGAAAGAATGAGCAAGTCAATGGTTTCTCTTTTGATTTTTGTTACTGCTTTATTGAAAACAGGGTCTTATGCAACCCAGGCTGGCCTTGAACTTACTACATGGTGGGGTGGTGCTGGCCTTGAATTCCTGATCCTCCTGCCTCTTCGGTGCTGACATTATAGGCCTAATGCCACCATGCTTGGTTTAACAAGTCAGTGGGTTTTTTTGTTTTTGTTTTTTTTTTTTAAACTACCAAATCTGGACTGGAATGTAGCTCAGTTAGTATACTGCTTGCCTGGAAGGCACAAAGCATTTGGTTCCAAGACAGCATAAAACTGGGCATAGTGGGTGGCACAGATCTATAATCCTAGCACTCAGGAAGCTGAAACAAAATGATTGCTATGGGTTTGAGGCCAGCTTGAGCTACATATCAAGACCCTGTCTCAAAACAAACAAGCACCAAGTCTAGGGAAAAGAAGCAGAAAAATATTTCTCTTTATAAAATGAAAGCTTTGAAAGGAGAGAAAGACCAAGTCTATAAATATCAGGCCAGCACAGGCTAGAAGACACAGGCAAAGACAAGGCGTGGGGACCTCCTTGGTTGCTCTACTCTTCAGTGTTGTGGACATGCCTCTCCTTCACATGCAGATGCCCCTAGATGTGGATGCCCTGTCTCCAGAGGACCGCCGGGCCATGTTACGAAAACGTGAGATTCAGCTCCAACAGAAGAAGGAGGAAGAGCCAGAGATGATTGATAGTGATTTTGATACTGAACATTACAAACAGTTTTGGATCAAGACCAAGAAGTAACTGGCTTGTGGCTGCCATAGGGACATTTTGTAAGGACAAAAGGGTATATGTCTGTAAACCGCACATTCGTGAAGCCATGGCCTCCTGTCACTGTCTTTATTTGCAGGCTCAGCCCTGCAGTTCATCTCTGGAAAGTGCCTGCTTGAAGTCAGATGAAGGGCTTTGGGACTTAGAACAGACTAGAGGGTTTAGGATCCATTTAGGTCAAACCTGTGTAGGTGTTTGGTTTGGTTTGGGGGTGGAGGCATTTGTTTTGCTGCTGTTTGAGAGAGAAAGGGTCTCATTATATAGCCCTGGCTGGCCTAGAATTCACTATGTAGACCATGCTGGTCTTGTATTCATCTCCACCTGCCTCTGCACCCCACATCTTGGGATTAAAGGCTTGTGCTACCATGTCTGCTGCAAACCTTTGGGTTTTAAACATTGCTGCAGGGCTTTGGAGCACATGAACAGCGGGACAAGAAGTACCCAACAACTCATAGGTCTACCCCCCTCATCCCTGGAGCCCCAAAGTTACTGAGACCCAGTGAGAGAAGGAACCTAGGTCACAGCCTGCATCTGTCTTCATCATCTCTCTCTTCACAGCCGTTCCCTAAAAGACTACCCAGGAATGGCACTTCCCTGCCCTCAGAGACCCAAGAGTGTGGCCAGGCTATGTCTTGAACCCCTAGTCTACTTCAGTCTACAGAGTAAGCAGCTGTGCACAGCCAAGACTTGTAAACAGCTGCCTGAACCTTTGTACTTCTGGTGTTGATATAAACTCCAACTGGCTCCCTTCAGATGGAAGAGTACGCATAGCACCTAACCTCAAAAGCAGGCCTTTGACCATCTAGCTCCTCATGGCTGTTTGGGGTGGGGTCGCCTCAGGTTCTGGTTCTCACTGGGATGGGTGACCATTCAAAGCTGCTCAGGCTTTGGAGCTATCCTGGACTCTTATCCCGTATCTGCCTAGCTCCACATTCACTCTCCCCTCTTGGCCTCACCCAGCATGTGGTCAGACAGTGCAGCCTGGCCTCTGTCCTTAGCACACCTGGCCTGATCACATGATGAGGGTCCCAGGAATTGCCCACCTTGCTCTCTGGAGACCCTGGGAGTTGGCCAGGTAGCGCCTCTCCACTATATAGCTATCTGCTGCTTCCTTACTGTGCAGCTCCCCTTGGCACCATCCATTGCTACATATCTGTCCCTTGGATACCCTTGTTATGATGGACCAGTTATGCCCTCCAAAGCCAGGGTATGTGTCAGGACTCAGGTTTGCTTTGCTTAGCGGGGGACCTGCTGGCTTCAGGGCAGAGGGTCTGATCGGCGACAGAGTCAAACTCTGGGACCTGTGTCTTCCTAACAGGATGATTTATTTTAGAATTCAGATGGTTTTTATACATCCCAAGGAACTAGCAGTCACATGGGATATGGCAGTCACATACAAAGATTTAGGGTACAAAGAAACAGGACATTTAATCTGTTAGTTGGCACCAGAAGGATTCTTAAACTTTTACTCAAGGTTATCAATGCCCATCCAGTAATTTATTGGCCACACTGTTTTCTTTCTTAGAGCTAAAAGCATGGTGAACTTTTAGCGTTTAGCTCAGGAGTAAACCTTTAACCTGGCCTAATCTCTTAGCCAGGGATAGCTGAGTTCTTTGTTTAGGACGAGGAGATGAGCTAAGGGTTGTTGACCAAGACGTTTTCCCACAGATCAGGGAGCCTGCACTTTTATGACCAGGCCTCTTCCTCCTGCTAACCCAACAGTGTTCTGCAAAGTAGGGATTATCAGAGCCACTGTTTTCAGTGCCCCTCCCTATTAGCAGAAAATGCAGCCTGGACCTAAAAATTTTAGGCTCACCTCACCCTAGGGCCTGGCATCCTGGTTTCCTACAGTATGAACTCAGGGCTTATCCTAGGTGCCTCACAAGCTATTGGCAGGCACTCTGCATGTATTCAGAGTAAAGATACAGACAAAGGTGAGGCAGTAGTGGTCTACTTGGGCTGCCAGAGAGGCCAGATGGGTAATTTACTGGACTGGGAATGGAACCTAAGACCTGGTGCAAGCTAGGCAAGGTAATCTGATGCCCTCTTCTGGCCACCATGGTCTTTGGATACACGTTGGTGCACTTAACATACATGCAGGCAAAACACTCAGTAAAATAAACTTTTTTTTAAAGATGCAGCCATGGCTGAGTGTGGTGGCATGCTCCTTTAATCCTAGCAGTCAGGAGGCAGAATCAGGGATCTCTTGAGTTCAGGGTTGTCCTGGTCTATATAGTAAGTTCTAGGTAAGCCTGTCTAAAAAAGGAAAAGTCTGGTATGGTGGTGCATGCCTTTAATCCCAGCACTCAGGAGGCAGAGGCAGGTGGATCTCTGTGAGTTCAAGGCCAACCTGGTCTACATAGCAAGTTCCAGGCCAGCTGGGGCTATAGGGAGACCCTGTCTCAAAAAAAAGAAAAAAAAAAATTGCAGTCTCTTTCTGTTATGTTGAGGCAATCAGTGCAATCAGTCCTTGAACTAGTGATCCTCTTGCCTCAGCTTCCTGGACAGCTGGGATTACAGGCCTGGCTCAGACTGGGTACTTTACATTTATTTATTTAATATATTTGTAGGTTTGGGGGTCTTGCACCGTGGTGTCAGAGGACACCTTGTGGAAGTTGGTTCTCTCTGTTCACCATGTAGGTCCCAGGGATCAAAGTCATGTCAGGCTTGGTGGTAGGCTCCTCTACCCACTGAGCCATCTCCACCAGCCCTGGGTACTTTATACAAGTATTTCTTAGTTCAGATGCTAGACAAATTTTTGTCACGGAACCTGAAGGTGGAATTTCCCCATCAGTAGTGGCGAAGGAGTGTCCTAGTGTTCTCAGATAAGACTGGTTGGGATTCCTTAAAGAACTAGTGTCAGGGGTGGTGTTTTATACCTGTGATCTCAGCATTTGGGGAACAGAGGCAGAAGGATCACCATAAGTTTGAGGCTAGGTTGATTTACAGAGTGACTCTTAAAAAACCAAAAAATATAAAATGCCAGTATGATCGATCCAAAGCTAGAACTGGCTTCCAGGGGGCTACAGTGGCGCTTCAAGATGGGAAACAAGGATGTCCTACCTAGCCCCGGCAGGGGCTCAGGTGTGGGGCTCATGTTAGGATTGGAGGAAGCTTGGCGTGGTAGTACAGGCCTGTAATTCCAACATACAGGTGGAAACAGGAGGATCACAAGTTCCAAGGTTTTCTTCAACTATATAGTGAATTAAAGCCAGCCTGGGGTATAGGAAATGCCAGCATTGTTGAGATCTGGTGCCAGTCTGCTCTGGCTTGTAGACAGCCAATATCTTATTTTACCCCCAAGTGGCAGAGTTCCCTGGGGTTCCCTTGTGAGGCTCTACTTCATAACCTCAAAGGTCCTGCCTTCCAGAACCATCCTTGTGGAAGATTTAAAAGGAATAAAGGATGAAGTCGGGAAGAAGGTGCACATCTACGGACAGACTGCTAGGGCTGTTGGACTACAGAGAAACTGCAGCGGTATTTAAGCGTTAGTCCTGGCTCTGAATCGTTCATTGGTTGCCAGTTTCAACCAGTATTTCGTTCAGTACCAAATGTTAGGCCCATCTTCAAAGAATTTCTGAATTACACCAGACTACAGAATGTAATTAACTCGGTTTTTCTACCATGTCCGTAAAGCCTCGCCTGCAGAGAACACAGGCGGATTGTACCGGTCAGGGCTGCCTGGGTTTTGGGTCACGCTCTGCAATCCAGAACTGATCTGCGGGGTTTCTGGACACTTTATCACTTCTCGATGTCGGGGGAAGGGAGTACGGGGCCGGGGGGTGGTTTACGGTGTTTTAGGCCCTGGGTCCCGACGCTGTCTACACGGGCTAACTTCCACTGGGGGCCGCTCCGGACTACCCAGCAGCCGGCTCTTGGAGGGTTAGTGCGCAGGCGCGCGTTGCAGTGGTACGAAGGAGGTGCCTGCGGGTGCAGCGTCCCAGGGCTAGACCGGGGCGGGTAAACTGGGTGCGGAGGTGCCCCTGGGATGGAAGGACCCAGTCACGAAGTGCGCAGGCGCACACGGCGACGCGAGCGTGACGTCACAGCGCGCCTTCTGAGCCGCGACGGCGGGCGGAGGTCGGTGCTGGCGGGCTGTGGCGGCTGGGGCTCTGCAGAGGTTCCGGCGCCATGTTCGGCTCCAGCCGGGGCGGCGTGCGCGGCGGGCAGGACCAGTTCAACTGGGAGGACGTGAAGACGGACAAGCAGCGGGAGAACTACCTGGGCAACTCGCTGATGGCGCCGGTGGGCCGGTGGCAGAAGGGCCGCGACCTCACCTGGTACGCCAAGGACCGCGCGCCGTGCGCGGGCCGGAGCCGCGAGGAGGAGCTGGCGGCCGTGCGCGAGGCGGAGCGCGAGGCGCTGCTGGCCGCGCTGTGAGTGCCTAGGCGGCGGGGGCGGGGGCGGGACTTTGGGGCGGGGGCAGTGCCGACTGGGGTCCCTGCAGCTGACGCTTGTCCCCGACCCTCGCAGCGGCTACAAAAACGTGAGGAAGCAGCCCACAGGCCTGAGCAAGGAGGTAGATCGGGTGCGGGCTCGGGGTCCGCAGGACGGGTGGGATCCGCCTGTGCCGGCCCGGCACCTACTGTCTTCCCCCGCTTCCGCAGGACTTCGTGGAGATCTGCAAACGCGAGGGAGGTGACCCTGAGGAGAAGGGCGTGGACCGGCTGCTGGGGTTGGGCAGCTCCAGGTGAGGCGGGTTGGGGAGTGGGGTAGGGACTGGGTGGTGGTCCAGAGCTGTCCTCACCGCTCTGTCCCCGCAGTGGCTCCGCGGGCCGCGTGGCACTGTCCCGGGAAGACAAAGAAGCTGCCAAGCTTGGGCTGTCGGTGTTCACGGTAATCCCAGTCCATCACAGCGGGAACCCAGGGGATGGGATGGGGGGGTGTCATGGGGAGACCAGAGGCAGAACTTCCTGGATGTCCCTCCCCACAGCTTCGCTTCTCTTACAGCACCACCGCGTAGACAGCGGCGGCCCAGGAGCCTCCCCATCCACCACCCGGAGGAAGCCTCGCCCTGAGGACAGGACCGATCTGGGGTAAGTTGCGTCCAGCTCTCTGTTCCACCTACTCGTGTGTGCTCTGGTGAGTCGCTGTTATCCGAGTTGTGTGGGGCAGGTTAACCAGGTGGGGGACCAGGCTCAAAGAGGACACTGGGAGAGACCGGGAGGCCAGGCCTGTGGGCCAGGGGTAGGGAGATTGTAGATAGCAGTCTGGGCTTTTTTTCAGGGAACCAAGCACTGCCTCAGTTGAGGGTCAGTGGTGTAGTGGGCTTCCAGGCTGGATGTACCCAGGGGCCTAAGGAGCTCAGAAGTGGCATGAGGTCTCAGCTGTCATTAGGGGTGGGGGGACCCAGCAGGGTGGTGGGTACAGAAGGGTGCCAGGGCCATGATGCTGGCCAGTTCCTTGGGACATTAGCAGTTAATTAAGAAGGCATGAGGTGGCGAGTACCTGGAAACAAGAGGTAGATGAATGGGTTCAAGGCCACCTGGTTCCAGGTATCATTTGGCTGTGTGTGTGTGTGTCTAGTTTATCAAGTCATTTTGTACTTAGAGTAACAGGAAGTTCCAGGCCCTGTCCATCTGTTGCCTTGACCCCACCCCCAGAGTGTGAGAGGCCCACCCAGTTGGTAGTATTCCAGACGTCTTACTTTGATGGGGATATTTCTTAATCTACGTTACCCACTGGTAGTTACTTCAGCCTAGTGGATAAGGTGCTTAATATTAAGCTCACTTACTAACATAAGGTCACAAACTACATGTGGGCACCATTTATCTCAGTGCCCAACACAATGGTGTGGACCCTGTCCTGGTGAGACGACCCCACTGTTCTCAGCTCAGATTCAGTACTCGAGGGTCAGGCTTGGGCCTTTTCTGTACTCTCTCTTACAGTACAGAGAGTCAAAAGAAAAGCAAGAAAGAAAAGAAGAAAAAGAAGAAAAAACATAAGAAACATAAGAAGAAAGACAAAGAACACAAGAGGGAGGCTGACAGCTCCTCCTCTTCTCCCTCTCCTCGGTAGGCTAGTCTCAGCTCTACCTTGGGGGCACTAAGGGAGGGGGGCTTCAAGAGCTGGCCAGGCTGGATGGGGTGTTGGGCAGGGTGGAGGGGCCTTTTAAGTATCTGGTGGTCCCTGTCTCCCTAGGCCCAGGCACCAGAGGCATGATTCTGACTCCTCCTCCCCCTGCTCTAAGAGAAGGAAGTGGGGACATAACAGGGACAGCGGAAGGAGCCCATCCCACAAACGGCAGGACAGAAGCTCTGACGACTGAGAATGTGGGTAGTTACCAAAGGACGGCAGAACTCTGGTTGCCTGAGCCAGGACACTGACCACCACTGAGCACTATGGGATCTATCGAGAGTGGTCTCCACTGATGCTAGGTGGTCGTCTGCTCCCTGGCATGACTCTAAGCCAAGTATGCTCGGCCTTGCGAGCTGCCTGGCAGAAATCACTCTGGGTCTGTGTGAAATGAGCCTGAGGAATGGGGTTTCAGTGCCCTTGCCTTGCCCCAGTGCCAGGGAACATGCATCTGCTCAGGAGTCTTTGAGTGTCACAAAGTCCAGGCAGGCCCTCAAGGTTTAGATGTGTGTATGTGGATGGGTAGGGTTTTTTTTTTTTTAAATAATCTTTTTGAGTGTCTCCTTGTAGCCCCAGTTGACCTGGAACTATGTAAACCAGGCTGGCCTCTATCTCACAGATGCCTGCCTTGAGTGCTGGATTAAAGGCATGTGCAACCATGCCCAAACCTACTTCCACTTTTTGTATCAACTCACTTTGTACTTAAGTAAATGTATTTTAAAAGTAGAGTGTAGTGTCACTGAGGGCATACTATTCTGGGATGAGTGAGTATCCTGAGGCCCTCCGTCATTGGGTCTGGGAACCAAAGCCCTGTCCTTGAGGTTGCTTTACAACTGGACAAGTGGCTTCAAGAACTGGCAAGATCCATCTTAAACTTGCTTTGGTTTGGCTAGGATATATGTACCTGGACTCTGGAGTGGCTGTCTGCCCTAGAGCCTGGTTCCTGCCTCAGAGGCAGTGGGCTCCAGTAGCTGGACAACAGTGATCTAAGAGCTAAGTGTGCTACTAGGCATACAGCAGGTTGGTGTTTTCTGGCTTCTGATTATAAAAAGTTGTGTGTGTGTGTACTCTGGGGCAGACCACATGTCTTCTGAGACCTGCACTGTGACTGGAATGTTGACCTGTGTCCTGTAGGTGGCCATCTAAGCTTGAGTGAAAATTGCAGTTGTCTTAAGACACCACCTCAAGGGGGTGAACATCAGTCCACTTGGGCAGGGTCCCACTTAGAACAAGGAGAGCAGACTTTGGACCTCCTAGTGGCCATCCCCACCTAGGGACACATACCCCGTGTACCCCGAAGTCTAGCTGCTTACTGTAGGGAGATGAGGCATACCTCAGTTTAAGCAAAGCACCAGAGGCTGGCAGTAGCTGCTGAGACATGAGGGGAGCCAAGGCATTCAGTACTGACTGACTTTTATGTTTGCCACCTCCTCCAAAGTGAGCTGGAGCATTCTTCCACAGGGCAAGAAAAATGTCCCCAGGCTTTGCAAGCAGGCTGTGGTATGGCCTGACCTAGTGGGAAAGTCTAGAACTTGGAGGGCACTTGTTCCCTTTAACATGAGAGCTACTCCTACTTCCCTGCTTTCCAGGAGACGTCCTGACAACGTGAACACTGACACACAAGCCCATGAAATAGTTAAGAGACTTTATTCTAATAGCTATAATTACAGTGCTTGTCGAAATGAAAACTGAAAACAAGTATACAAAACAGTTGATTACTAATTGTGTATTGAAAGCAGTAAGAGGTTCCACAACACCAAATAAACCAGTTCTGAGGTTTCCCCAAGATAAATTTAACAGCTCCAGCTTCTTCAGTGTTTATCAAAATACAAAAGAAAAAAGTAGAGGTCGTCTTTCGATGGCAAATCGGACCCTTGCAGGCTGAGGGAGGAAGCTACTTCACACATGGAGATGGGGGTGCTCTGGGATGTGGGTCTGAAGTGGACCGACCCTCCCAGCTTGCACGTGCTCCTGCTGGTGAGACCCAGGCCTCCTGCCAGCGCGTCCAAGTGGGCCCAGGAGCAAGCTGGGAACGTGGGCTGCCATCTGGTCCAGCCACGCACACATCAACCAAGGACAAGGCCAGGCCCTGCACCCCACAGTGGCCCCAGCCTGCCCCTAGTTGACCATGTGAGCACAAGTACAAGCACAATGCTATGGAATGCAGGTGACCCAAAGACAGGCGAGTCACAGGGGCTCTACTGGGACCATGCAGTGGATGGTGGTTTGTTCCCACAGGAACAGCCAATCCAATAGACTAGCATTCAGGCCATTACTGTAAAACCTAGACTAGGCATAGTCTTCCTTCTGTGTGTTCAAGTGTTCTTGTCTTGTATTTTAACTATTTTAAAAAATGCACTGAGTTTGGGTTAAAAACCAACCACCAAATGGATCCCGACACCAGTCTATAGCCAAATGGCTCCTGGAGGCCAAGTGCCCTGACACCAAATCCCTTCTCAGTACTGACAGTGAGTTGATTCTCTTTTTACAATAAAAAAGCTAAGTAATATTGCATAGGAGTACCAGAAACTGCCTCAGTGGAAACAGAAACTATTTACATTAAATAAAAACCTGGCTGCAGGCTGTGTCTGCACATGTACAGCACGGTGCGATGCACACTGTGACCAACCCATGGAGACAGCTTCTGGCACTCAGGACCACAGAGTCGCACGTTTGCCACATGAGAGGAAAGCGGAGGGCAGAGAAGAGGAAGTAGGGGGAGGGATGGGGTCTGTTTCACTTCTGGTTCCGGAGCTGATTGGACAGCCAGTCTAGTCCTTCATAGAGCCCATCCCCGCTGGTGGCACAGGTGGCCTGAATGTACCAGTTCCTGTGGCGTAGAGAGTGCAGCCCCAGCTTGTCTGTGATTTCGGCCGCATTCATGGCATTGGGAAGGTCCTGAGGGGAAGGAGTTGTTAGTGGCAGAGGCCATCAGCAGCCAGTTCCCAGGACAAGGCAAGCACCCTGAGCAACCTCTCACCCACCCTCTCCCCTCCCTGATGCAGGTTCCTCCTCAGGGAGGACCTTGCTGGTGCCTACCTGCTTGTTGGCAAACACCAGGAGAACAGCATCCCGGAGCTCATCCTCAGCCAACATTCTCATGAGCTCCTCACGGGCCTCGTTCACACGCTCTCTGTCATTGCTGTCCACTACGAAGATCAAGCCTGCAACACCACCACATAGCTGCACATGCTGAGCACTCCCCACCTGACCATCCCGCAGGCTCCAGACCCAATCCTCCCACTGGCCATGATACTTGGTGTGGCCTCATGTCCTGGAGCCAGCAGTGGCCATGGGACTCAGCCAGGAGGTGCACCCCTTTGAGAAGGCAGACAAGAGGAACCCATGATGAGGACTGGCCCCTCACCTTGAGTATTCTGGAAGTAGTGACGCCAAAGAGGCCGGATCTTGTCCTGGCCACCCACATCCCACACGGTGAAGCTGATGTTCTTGTATTCAACAGTCTCCACGTTGAAACCTGGAGGCAGGGTTGTAGCTGAAGGCCCTTGGCACTTGGGAGCCCCAGGCCCCAACCCCAACCCAGCCCAGCTTCTCACCAATGGTGGGGATGGTGGTCACAATTTCACCCAGCTTCAGTTTGTATAGAATTGTTGTCTTCCCTGCAGCATCCAGGCCAACCATGAGAATGCGCATTTCTTTTTTGCCAAAAAGGCCTTTGAAGAGGTTTGCAAAGATATTCCCCATGCTTGTGGATAGGTGGAAGCAATACTGGCCAGAGACCTGGGGGAAGCAAGGTCCTGTTATGCGCTGCGGTGTGAGGCAGGTCAGAGAACACTACCCAAGGGCTCACACACCCCCTCCCGCCCAGTACCCTCCCACCCCCCATGAAATCCATGGGAGACAGACTACAACCCCAGTTCACTTGTTGAGCTGCTACCAAGCTACAGGAACATCTAACCACAGCCATGCTTGCTCATACTTGGGAGCTGGCATGTTAACTCTCTGAGACACATGAGGCCTCTTATAGTCCAACAGAGCTCTTCATGGGACCAGAAAGAACCACCTCACATCTCTTTCCTCCCTGTACCAGAGTCCCTAACAAATTACAGAGAGCAGACACTAAAACTTCCTCCACATACACAGAAAAACTGGTTACTCCAGACTCAGGACTGTAGGCCAAATGCCCCAACAATCCTTGGTAGCAGCACATTATAAAACAAGTCCAGGGAGAACTGTGGTGTCACCCCTCAGATGAGCCAGGCCAGCTGGTCAAGGTAATGTCTATCCACCCCAGCCTAAACAGCCACCTGGAGGCCCAACAGTAAGCCCTTGACAGCACATTCCCTTGAGGACCTACACAAGAGCATGCTCCTGTGAGGACAGGTCCCTGCAAGGGCGTGAACATAAACTGGGCAGGACACACTAGCAGAACAGAAACGCTGGGGATACCAAGTCAACTGGTACCAATTAAATTTTAGTCTAGCCCGAGACATGGAGCGCCGAAGGATAAATAAGGCTGCCCAAGTCGTGGCCTCAAATCTTGTCAGTACTTCCATTCTTCCTTTGTTTTTTACCTAGACAGATTTCACTGCTTTCTCAATGCTGAATGTTAGGAGCCTTCAGAAAGTTGTGTTCCACTAAAACTAAGCAAGCATGGTATGCAACAGGGTGAAAAGGCTTCCTATGTGTCATCCTTCTGCGTTGCCACAACAGAACACCACAAACAGCAGCTTGGCAAAAACAGACAGAGCTGCACATTCTACCTATATCATGGCCTGTCTGACTCTTAAGATGAGATCTTGAGTGGCATCCTCCGGAAGGGGAGAAACCATGCTCTCACACGGTGAAGGAACAGGAGCATGAACCCATTCTAAAAGCCTCTCTCAGGCTGGAGAGATGGCTCAGGTTAAGCGCACTGGCTATTCTTGCAGAAGACAGGTTAAATCCTAGCACCCACATCTCAGCTAACAATTGTCTGTAACTCAAGTTTCAGGGGATCCGATGCCGCCTTCTGCCCTCCGTGGGCATGTGTGACATGGGAGCACTTAAACACATAGTAAAATAAAGTTTAATTTCCCATATGTGAACTTTGGTCCACATACCCCGCCCCCCTTTCTCGTGAGGCTGTGTTAAGGGGAAACTCCAGCCACCATTCCTCCTCTAGGTTCAGTACCCTGACCTCCCAGGGTTGCATTACACTGTAAAGACTGTTGGACACTGACATCCTAACAGTTATTTTCCCGGCTGCTGCCAAGCAGCCACTTGAAGGAAACTCCTTCATTTTTGGTACGTACACAAGCTTGTGCATTACATTGTCTTGCTCAGCAGGCTGGACTCAAATTCCCAGCTGATGTGACATCAGCATCATCCTAGCCATGGCCTGCAGTGCCCCTTCACACTGTTTCCAGTGCGCTCTAGTATTCTCTTTTTAGGTCATGTAGTTAAAAAGTTGTAAGATGTCTATGTTTAGCTGGGCATGGTGACACACTCCCACCACTAGGGAGGCAGAGGCATGTGGATCTCTGAGTTCAAGGCCAACCTGGTCTATATAGTGAGTTCCAGGCCAACTGTAGCTACAGGGAAACACTCTTAAAAAGAACCCCCTCCCTCACAAAAAGATATCTATGTTTAAGCAAGCTTTGTCCCTTTTCTGAGAACAGTCAAACTCTCAGGTACAGAGGATTAAGAACACCTATGGGACAAAAAGCAGATGAACATTCTTACACTGCTGAAATCACTGCCCAAAGGAGAATTAAACCATCGGGACAGAGAGATACTCAGAATCAAACACCCAACTCTTCACCTTATTTCTTACCAGCTAAGACTAAGATAATAATAATGGTAACTTCAGCACTACAGGGTCCTCTACTTCACTTCTAGTGTGTTCCTCAAGAGGCTCCCAGGAGGGTCCAAGGATGGGGTGAGCAGCAGGGAGAACAAGGTGACCAAGGTTCAACCAGGCAGAAAGCTGGAGTCCCTGGGACACTCATCATGGGTGTTTCTAGCAGCTAATGCCCTCCTCGGGCCATTGTTGAGTGGGGGCTGTGTAGGAGCAACTGCACCAGAGGACGGGTATGGGAGACTCCCAGAATGCCCCAGTGGATAATGCAGATAGGCAGCCCCCAATAGCACCATCTGCCCTTCAAAAACCTCTAGTGTAAGATTACAGCAAGTAAAAAAGGAACTAGTAGGGAAGCAATCAGAACGAGAGAGAGAGAGAGAGAGAGAGAGAGAGAGAGAGAGAGAGAGAAAAGAAAGAAAAAAAGAAACTAGAAAGGAGGGAAGCAGAAAGAGAGAGAGAGAGAGAGAGAGAGAGAGAGAGAGAGAGAGAGAGAGCACTTAAAAGGAAAATCAACAACAAAAATAAGAAACCCAGGGTAGGGTATAGCTAAGCCGGGGTAGTGTGCCTGCCTAGCATGAATGAAACCCCGAGTCCAACATGGCATAAACCAACTGTGGTGGCTCCTGTTTATAAACCCAGCACTAGAGAGGTGGAGGCAAGAAGATCAGAAGTTCAAGGCCTGCCTCAGCTACACAACAATTTCAAGGCTAGCCTAGGCTATTGGAGACTCTGGCTCAAAAACAAACCCCCCAAACTCCCAAAGACCACATGCAGTACCAGTACACACAGATGTCCACCAAATAAGAACAGGATACTGAAACATAAAACATACAAAAGGCAGGCTCCCAGAAAGTGGAATAAGAAAAATACAGATAAGGGAGTGGGGAGATGGCGCAGTAAGTAGTTAAGAGCACTGACAGCTCTTGCAGAGGACCCAGGTTCAATTCCCAGCACCCACATGGTGGCTAACAACCATCTGTAACTCCAGTTCTAAGGAATCTGATGCCTTCTTCTGACCTCCTCAGGCATTGCACAACACAGGTACACTCACATGCAGGCAATACATGCATACACATAAAATTTACGAAAACTACAGACAAAAGACAAAGACTACAATTCCAGTATTTTGGAGACAGAGGCAGGAGAATAGAAATTTGATGCTAGTCTGGAATATAACATGAGACACTATCAGGGTAAGGAAGAAAGAAATCTGGCATGGTGACTCATGCCTGTATCCCAATGCTAGGGAGGCTGAGGCTGAAGGATTGCCTCAGGCTGGAAAAGTTTGCGGTCAGCCTGGGCTACAGTGTGAGACCCTGCCTTTAGAAACTAAAACTTCAAAAAACCCCAATGACCAAAAAAGAGGAGGCAAGGACATGAGGATAGGAGAGTGGCATGGTGAGGAGGGATAAAAACTTTAATGACAAAAATACAGACTGACAATGGAGGAGTCTCGGTTAGGCACATGCTCTAAGGGGATGGGACCTGTTGCCAAGACACTGTGACATGACCGTACAGTGGTGGTGGGAGGATAGCTCTCAGGAATGCTCTTAAAAATTCTGAAACTACAGGTCTCAACCTTTCATTCCTACCAACTAGTGATAAAAGAATAACTACAATTTTAACAAGGCAAGGCATCCCATGAGGATCTAGAACCAGGCAAATGAGAGAGAGTAAGAGGACATGAGAAGGAGCATGCTAGATACCCAGGAGCAGTACCACCTGCCTGTTTGTATCATGGGGTTTGGTGATGCTGGGGAAATGGGAGAGCTAGTGAATGCAGGCAAAATTCAAGGAGGCAACAATGCACACGTGCGCGCACACACCCATGGGGCCATCTGCTCAGCAATTAGTCATGTCCATGTAGCCAGGAACTTGTGCAGTCCTCCTTCCAAAACAATTACAAATGGATATCTATGGAAAAACAGTGGCTATCCACAAGCGGGGATTTAGGGGAAGAGCTGAGACAGAGGGGTCACAGGATAGCTCTTTATATTAAAACGCTGCATAAAACCCAACTGCAAGACCTGGTAGTGCCTATCTTTAATCTCAGCATTCAAGAAGCATGTAGATCTTTGTGAATTCCAGGCCAGCCAGGGCTAAAAAGTGAGACCCTATCTCAAAAAGCAAGCAACAAAGAGCAACAAAACCCCCAGAACTGGGGGCACTCATCTGTAATGCCAGCACATGGGAGGTAGAGGCAGGAGGATCAGAAATTCAAGGTCATCTTTCACTACAATAGTGACTTCTGGAGAGATGGCTCTGTTCTTGCAGAGGACCTGGATTCAGTTTCTAGAACCCACAGGGCAACTAACAACCACCCATAACTCCAGTCAGGGCCACATACTAAGACCCTGTCTCAAAACAAAAACCAAAAATAACTAAGCCAGGTGTGGTGGTGTACACCTTTTAGTCCAAGCACTCCAGAGGCAGAGGCAGGCAGAGGAGGCCAGCTTGGTCTCTACAGTGAGTTCCAGGCCAGCTACAAGCCTCCCAAACAGCAGAGACACCCCTAAGTAATTATGCCTGTTGGCAGGGACCTCAGTCGAGTTTCTAACTGCATGGCCACATGATGGCAGCACTGCCCATGACACGCTGTGTCCACTGCTGCTTTCTTGCACCTGGCCTCGTGTGGCAAATATGCTCCAAAGCTCAATGTGCTGGGCCCAGCCTGCCTTCGCCACTGAGGGGCTATGAGGACACCAAAGTAGTGTTTTTCTTTTTCTTTTTTAACCTAAGTTTCCAAAAGGAGAAGCATAGAATTTAATAGAGGAACCACGATGGGGTGAGCTCCAGGTTCAAGACACATACTGTAAGCACTCAGACCCACCGTGCTGTCCACACAGGCAGACGTAGCACTTCCTGACCTGGCACACCTCAGTATCCTAGTAGCCCTCTTCCCCCCAAGCTGAGCAACACCTACTGCTTCTAGAACAGGCTCTAACCCAAGAACAGAACCTCTATGGAGAAAAAAGCCTAGTGATTACATTGGCCAGTCACTACCAAGGACTCTGGGTACAGGTCCTGACTTCATAGTACCCAGCCTAGGTGCTGTCACCTTTCTTCCACATCCTACAAGTAGTAAGCCAAACCTGCTCTTCAGGTTCCTCTTCATTACCCAGCTGTTAGAAGGCAGTGAAAACAGACTCCCAAAGAGTCTCTGACTGGTTTATTCTGCTCTCAAGCCACCAGAGAGTGTAAACTGAAGAGAAGGACCCACAATCACACTGAATGGGGACTAGGGGAGAAAACAACTCAGCCTGCTAGTGTTTCCTGACAGACTCAGGTTCCCCCTTGGGCCAAGGTTCCTTCAGGAAGAACACATTCTTTGGTGAAAAGGGGAGGACAATGGTGCGGTTGCCTCTCCTCTCTCCTCTGGCAGCTACACTCCTTATACTGCTCTGTTTCCTGGGAGGAAGCTGCCCCTGGCCTCTAGAAGTGAGAAAACACATACCTGTTCCACATGGGTGAGTGAATGCAACCTGACTGGTTTAGCAGCTGAATAGGAGCCCAATCGGAGCCAGCAAGGTCTACTGTCCCTGTACAAGTCTCAAGGACACCCAAACACAAGCCAGGCAGGCTTGTCTAAATCAGACTTAGCAGAAATTTGCCATTTTCCTCAAATTGTTAAGCCCAGTTTAAGAGCATCTCAGTAGGAAAAGAGGCTTTCTGTTCTGGGCTATGGACCAAACTGGATGCTCCTGAATGGGGTTCATGTATTTCCTACAAAAGTTGGTGACATTTTAATAGTTCCTTTTGAGCTGGGGAGATGGTTTAGCTGCTGCATAAGCACGAGGACCTGAGTTCAAATCCTCAGACCTCACATATAAAGGCTGAAAATGGCTATGTAGAACCTATATAACTCCAGCTGGGGGAGGCAGGGGGTGAGACAGGAAGATCACTTAGGCTTGCTGGCTACTAGCCTAGCTTCAGGTTTACGGAGGTACCTGTCTTAAAGGAATAAGGCAGATAGTGACACAGGACACCAAGTGTCTATATATACGCACATAACCGCCCCCACATACAAAAAAAGTTCCTTTTTATAATTTTCATCATTTTGTTATCTACTCATTGTTTTTGAGACAGTCTCACTATATAACCTAGGGCAGCCTGATACTTGCTACATAAGACCACGCTGGCCTTGAACTTGCAGTCCTCCTGCCTCTCAAATTACTTTTGCTTTTTTCCCCTTCTGGCATGTGTGCCTATGTGTACACCTGCATGTAGAGACCTGAGATTGACGGCAGATGTCTTCTTCAATCAGTCTCCACCTCAGTTTTTGAGACAGGGTCTATCACTGAACCTGGAGCTAATTCAGCTATACTGGCTTGGTCACCAAGTCCCAAGGACCTCCTCCTGCTGCTCCACCTCCTCAGCGCTGGGATTACAGGTGCCCTTTGAGGCCCAGTTTTTTTTTATATTGGTAGTCAGGGATTTAACTCAGGTCTTCACTGAATAGGCCAACTCCTTAGTTCTTTTTTGGCTTTTATTAAAGTCAAAGTCACTACAGTATAAAACATATATAGGCTAAATCACATAGACCAAGTGTATAATCTTAGCTTTTACATCTGAAGAAAATTACCAAATCTGAAACTTTTCTGAAAAAACTTGAGTACAGTTTAGAACTTTTTTTTTAGCTAAGGTTTTTAGCAGAGAACACTAGCATTCCAACAATGATAATCAGCTACGTGAAAGCCTGATTCATCCCCAACACAAGAGGCCTGTTAAGGGGCTTCTTTACAGCCATGTCCAACTGGACCACATGCCGACCTCTGCACACAACTGCTTTTTGTACATCAACAGATATTGAGTATGTCTAGTCTAAAGCCTCAGGTCATCACATGCCCCTCAAATATTCCAAGCTTCTAGTCACTGGCATGTCACTGCAATGGAGTGCTGAACTACATTTTGTCATTATTTCTTAAAACTTGTTTCAAGAGGAAAACTAAATGTGCCCATACCAGGGACAAGCAGGCTCTCCTCTGAAGGCAAGAGTCATACTGATGACTCCATCAGTATCGTATGTTCTAGGAGATGAGCCGAAATACATGTTCTGCTCACTCTGCACACTCCCTCCCCACAGTTAAGGGTGGGAGATTACCTATTAGGTCTGGTGATGAAACTGAAGTTATATCACTCTTTGCAAACTTAAAACTTATGGTGACATTCTCATATCAGTGTGTATCCAAAGAAGAAAGAAGTTTCACTCCTATGAATCTGAGCTAAGTCCTTGGGCTACAGTAACTCGAATGCTGAAGACCTTTATTCATGGACTGTGAATCTTTATATTTTTTCTCCCTTATTCATATTTTATATAAGTGTTAACCATTTTTTTAACATAACTACCCTCAAACAGTTATACAGCCAGTTGAACTCTACACATCAGCTGCTCTGAGCAAATACCAACTGAATTAGCACATGGCCTCTAACTGAAGCTGCAATAAGGAACTCAGGACACACACAACTTCTAAGACGTGTGGAAGCTCCACTGGAACATTTTGCCATGACTCTACATGTTCTTGTGACAGATGCTTGTCATCCCTTGTACTTTATCTCACTCTCAGCAACAGAATCCTGACTTGTTATTGGGCTTCCAGAATAAAAACCCACATTCTCTGGCCTTTCTGAAGCACTGGACACCTACAAGCACCTACACAGGACATAGAAGGGTTTGGGCCCTATACTTGTAAAGCAACAGAACCTATACCCTAACACATACTTCAACTATATTTGTACTTTGGCAGGAAGGTACAGATAGTCCCTACTTGTCCCACAGTACAGTTAAGTTTGAAATACCAGTCACTGGGAAAAAACCCACGGATCTGGAACTGGAGGTATAGCTCAGTGGCAAAGCACTTGCCTAGCATGTTTAAGACTATAGGTTTGCTCCCCTAAGCCAAAGCCAAAACAAATTAAGAAACACAAACATGTATCAACCCAGAAAATAGAGGAAACCATAGTAACTTAGGACAACACAAAGATTCAAATGAAAAACCACCCTTATGCAGGAGACAGGGCCTGGCCTGGCCCCCAGCCCAGCCCAGCCTTCCCTAGTAACTGTGTAGACACTGTTCTGATTGGCAGTTCTCCTACCTTAGCCAGTATTGTCAGCCTGGGATTAGTTTGGAGCTCCCAGGAAAGTACCCAATTCTAGCTCCTTGTGAGGCTTGGGATCTGAGGTTGGCTGTGTTCCCCAGAGACTAGCCCTTATCCCTCATCCTTCTTGGGCACTAGAGTCAATACCAGCTGGCTGCAGACAGTGCAGCTCACTTTGTTCATAGAACAGAACCAAATGAAAATGATTCAAGATACTCCAGTCTCCCACCTTGAGATCCACAGAGCATTTGTTTGCTTGCATGCATGTCTTCCAACCTCAGAAAGGCCTCTAGCTAAAGCAATGAGGGTGAACTTCAGGGCAACTTCTCCACAGCACCCTACTCCACTGCCTCTTAGGGGACACAGTAGGCACAAAAGAGCTTGCAAGCAGGACTCTAATTTCTGTTGTGAGGTTAATCAAAATAATGTAGCTTTGCCAGCTCACCTCTTTGTGTTTCCCCCCCTAGAACACAGTAGGTTCTCCCCACATACAAGAGTGGGGCTAAGGAACTTGGAATCTTGGAGGCCCCCTACCATACTGAAGAAAAAGGGAACTGGAACTAGCTAACAGCTAGTTCATGGTGTTTCATAAAATGGGCTCCCAGCAGTTCTTCCTCAAATCATCTATAGTGAGCAGGGAACTCTTCTACAGAAACTCGGTTTTAATGCTGGGTCCAGCCATGCTGGAGACAGAGAGAGGTGGATGGCCACTATGCACTTGAGTAATTAAGCCAATCTCTAAAACTTGATTTTTGCTGGGCATGGTTGCTCACATCTATAATCCCAGGACTCAAGACCAAGGCTGAGGCAGAAGGACTGCCTTAGTTCAGGGCCAGCCTGGGCTACGGTTTCAGACTCTCAAAGGACTGGAGGGATGGCTCAGCAGTTACGAGTGTGTACTGCTCCCGCAAAGGACTGTCTGATTCCTAGCACCCTTGCCAGGAATGACTCACAACTGCCTGTAACTCCAGCTCCAGGAGGATCTGACACCTCTGGCCTTTTCAAGCACTTGCACTCACATGCATGTACCTGCCAGATAGATACATACCAACGTATAATTTTCTTTTTAATTTACTAGTAATAAAAAAAAAAAAAGAAAAAACAACAAAACCCTTCAGAGAACTTTCACTTTGAGGGTAGTACCTCCCCTTTTTTCGAAGATTTGCTCTTCAGGAGGAAACATGAAAAGTCAAGTGTACAGGAAAGCTGAGCTGTCACTAGGCTGCCTCAGCTCTGGGGCAATCTTGTTCCATCCTGCTGGAGTAAGGCAGACACACAAAAGGACAGACACTGCCTCCCATCCTGAAGGCTGGACCTGGCACCACTGGTAACACTCCAGGCTGCCTCCATTTCCCCACCACCCTGTGGTCAGGAAAGCCTTTCTCTGAAACACAGATCTGCTGATACTTTCCCCGTAAGTCTCCCAAGACCTCCCTCCCCTTTGGTGACCAGAGACCTCACATACACTCTAGCACCTGCCCCTGCTCCCTGGGTAAGCAAGACTCCTACAGATGACCCCAAGTTTCCATATACAGTTTTACACCCAAACCTCCCTCCTTCCAAAATGAGTAATACTAGTCAACTTCCTCCCAGTTCCTCAGACTCAAACCCTGGAGGGTTGCCACTTCCCCTCCCCACCACTATACTCCAACAGCAGAACTAACACAGTACAAAATGCCATCTATGATGTCAGGCCCCTTATAGTAGTCACCAAGGCTGCTCTGGTACCAATCACACCCTCTAACACACTGCTTCTGCAGCCTGCAAAGCAAGCCGACAGACAGCCTGACCTGCACACAAGATTGCAGAGAACCCCAAGAGGCTGCCCCAACAATGACATCACAGAGAGCTAAAAGGAAGTAACTTCTATTGAAACTCAGCTTTAATGCTAGGCCCAGCCATGTATATACCGAGGACAAAGGGAGGTGGTTAGTCACCAAGACACTAAATGCCAATCACAGCAATCTCAAGGGTATGTCACCTCCAAGAAGTAACTTTTTTTCCTGAAAACAAAGAACAACTTTTTCTAAAGTACTAGAGAAAACAAAACAGCCCTTAAGTTACAAGGTAGCTAAAGCTGGGTTCCTGGAAAACTCAGAACATCTGCTAAAATTATGCCAAAGAAAAGCTTTATCTTTCTGTGATCAGGCTCAGGCTATCACAGAGGGATTTTCCACCTACACGAAAACCACATAAGCGGCTGAGTGCCAGTGCTGCCTCCCAACATGGGAGAGACAAAAGTGTTCCCATGGATTTCAAAATGCCCTTTCTAGAGAACTGTAAAACTGCTCCCGGGGACCATGGCCATCCTCCATTAGTAGTCCTGCCCTCCCATACTGATCCTGGCAGGTATCCAAACTCAGAGTACACCTAACCAGCTCAGGACCCTTTTGTCAATTGTCCTGGACTACTAAGAGGCCTCTGGTTTCTCCTTCAGACCTCTGATTCTTTTCTATCACATCCCTGCTCAAATGTCACCTATCAGGTAACAGTTCTATCTCCTTGCATGAGCCCCAGTGCCTGCCCACCTTCACCCACTAGAATGGACAGGATGGATACTCCAACAACATGGGCAAGCAGTTTTGTGCCCCCTGCTAAGTACGGCCTCTTCCTCCATCTTCTTCGAAAAGGCCCCTCACAGGTGATTCATTATCAGAGGAAAAGGCAATGGCTAAAAAAAAGTTTATCAAGACCCCTGGGATCAAAAAGATCATAACACCTGCAGAAGAGTCCTAAAAATCAGACTGTCAGGAAAAAAAAATATCTATAGGGTCAACAATCAATGTCAGACTGTTTTACACTATACACAAGCATGCTTCTGTGTGAACATTCCTCTAACTATAACACGAAGACCCAGGCATGCAGGCGCTGGGACCTGCTAACGGCAAAAGTCAGGAAGGGAACAAGGTGTACAGCAACCCTGCCTCAGGTTCTGCCAGCTCTAAAAGCACACTTCAGTTAATCTCAATATGTTTAGTTAGAGTCTGGTATGACTTAGAAGAAAAATGTTAAAATTCAACCAAAGTTGCCAAAAGATAGAGTATTTTATTTATTTATTTATTTATTTATTTATTTATTTATTTATTTATTTATTTTTTGGTCTTTCTGAGACAGGGTCTCCCTGTAGCCCCAGCTCTCCTGGAACTATATAGGCCACGCTGGCCTTGAACTCACTGAGATTCGCCTGTCTCTGCCTCCCGAGTGCTGGGATTAAAGGTGTGTGCCACCACGCCTAGTCAAGATAGAATATTTTAAATATACACTAATGGATTTAAACAAGGAAGAACTGCATTCTCCTCTACAGAAGCTTCAAAAGAGCACTCACACCTCAGTCAGGCCCATCTAGTTCTGCCTTCACACCACCTTCAGGATCCAGCCACAC
This sequence comes from Nannospalax galili, assembly GCF_000622305.1. Taxonomy (NCBI): domain Eukaryota; kingdom Metazoa; phylum Chordata; class Mammalia; order Rodentia; family Spalacidae; genus Nannospalax; species Nannospalax galili. Next base: position 41,618 of record NW_008328000.1, read on the forward strand.
TAAGCTACAGAAACCCTTTTCTTGGTCACATGCACCTAAACCATACCAATAGAATATTAAAAACAAAACAACTTCTCCCTAGAAATTGTTAGAGGATTCCTAGAGACTCTTCACCAAGTTTCCTGTTCGGGTATATGGTACTGCAAAAATATTTTGACATCTGCTACTCACAAAAAGGAGTTAACTATTCTACATACAATCACCAAGAACAGAGAACATCCCTTTAGCAGATAAAACTTACCTTAATAGATTCTGATTGAGAAGCTTTCTAATTCTACCACATACTTCTCACTTCCTGAAATGTGCAGTGACTCCCTGGGCCTGAGAAGTATGGTGAGTCGTTTACCACCTAAACTCAATCACTCCCAATTGCTATGTCTCTAAAATACACCTGCCTACCATGGGGGCACACACCCATAGTCCCAGCAGGCTGTAATCTCCGGCGGTTGAGGCAAGAGGATCTCAAGTTTGCAGCAAACCTATACCACATGGCGAGACCCTTTCTTATGAACAGCAGTATACTGTTTGCCTGCTTTTTTCTATCTCTTTTCCTTCTTATCACTTAAACTTTTCCCATTATGAGGGCCTGCAGGGAGTGCCACTCTGCTGTTCATTGGCTGCTGACAGGCTGCCAAACCCTGTTACCACTGTGAGTAAAAACCAGGAAACAGGATCACAGAGAGATGTTGTGGAGGTGGGGCACCCATCAGACTGCCACGACTCCTCTATATCTGTACCAGGTGGGGGCAACAGAACTTGGGGTAAGCACCTAATAGACCTTCTGGGAAATAAAGAGCTTGGATGTGTCTACACTAAGCCATGAATAAATTTTCCAGATAACCAAGGCACTTGACCCTTCTGAGAATGCTGGGCTACCTTTCAGGACAGTGACCCAGCAGCACAAGTTATCACACATGATCTGTATCTGCACCTCAAGGGGCTCACAATGATCACTACTGAACATGAGCCTGAGTCAGGAATCCCAATGAACACCCACAACTTCCAGCTTTCACTTCTCGGTAGGCAGGGTCAACTCTTTTCCAGCAGTAAATAAAGCACACACAAAAAGATGTGCTCTTACTTAATGTAAGATCTCAACTGAAAGTTTTCATGTTTTCTCTCCTAGCCACCTCTTGGCAAATGTATTCTGTATGTCCTTTCACTCTCTCAATTTCATGAAGATCAAAAGCCAAAGGGAGTCATGAGAGCCAATAGGGACAGACCATGAATGGCATGGCAACCTAAGGTCTGCTGGTGTCTGATGGGTTCCTCAGTGCAATGCCACAGCTCTCAGAGCAATGTTTACAAAAGGTTTGTGAGCCCAACTTGTGACCAAGAGCAGATTTAAATCTGCACAGCACTGCAACATTTGAAGAATCTGGAAAAAAAAAAAATTCAACCCAATGCTCTCAAACCATAGTAATATGCTATAGTAGGAACCTACAGAGCATGTCCTCTCTCTCTCCCCCTCCCCGCCCCCTACCTTTCTCTCTCTGATAGGGCCTCACTGTGTAGCCCTGTTAAGTCTCTATGGAGACCAAGAAGGCTGGCCTTGAACTCCCAAGTACTGGATTAAAGGCATGCACAACCACACCCAGCAAGATTTTTTCTCTTGGTTAGACCATCTGACTTGGGTCTGATTTATCTTTACTTAAAAAAAAAAAAAAA
>NW_008328000.1:43320-95463 GCF_000622305.1 Nannospalax galili
AATCTGTAGTTTCAAGTCTGCCTGGTCCTGGGCAGAGGCAGCCTGGAAGAATGAAGATTCTGAATACCCTCCCTACAGAGTGCTGTGCAAGGGGCATAGGGGCATCTCAACTACATGATGTAAAATAGAATCAGTACTGTGTGTGAGGGACACAGAACTTTCTAATTTTCCTTCCATGGTGAGCAGACTGTGTGAGTCAGCTGTTATTCACATGGTCTTAAACCTGTGTGTGTGTGTGTGTGTGTGTGTGTGTGCGCGCGCGCGCGCGCACGCAGCAGTACTGGAGACCCAACCCCAGGGTTCATGCAGGCTAGGCAAGAACTCTACTATTGAGTTATATACCCATATCCCTGAAGCCTTTCTGAAAGGCAATTCTGTAGATCTGCCTCACAATCAGGAGCACACTGTGGTGTCCCAATGACTTGGACTCATTCTGGCACACACTTTCAACAATATACGTATGGAAGAGTGACAGACATTCCAACCAAAGGAACCTTTACTCCAAGGAGGCGATGTAGCTCAGAAGAACTGTGGCTCCTAAGCCACACGACTCTTCACAATTTTGGAGAAATTGAGAAACTAAGTAGAAACACTGTGCAGATCCTCAGTCTGGATTACTTGTGACAGTGCTGCTGAAATCAAAGTGAGGACACTATCCATACAGTCAGTCACCTGCGCCACCCATGTCAGACACTGCAGATGCTGGTTAGAAGAGGGACATGTGGGCTGCCACACAAAGCACCATGGCATCTCACCAGCCTTCTGACAGACACTGCAGAAAAACCAGAATCAGCCTGCAGGAAAAAACTGACCACTAGTTCCCAAAGAACTACAACTGACCATTCCAACACTGGTTGGGGCATCAACTACCCGGCTCTCTAGTGACTTCTAGGGCCAACAGCTGCTGTTCCTTCCTTTCCTGGCAAAGCAGCCACTTGCTGTTTGGATGGGATAGAAGACTACCTCCTATCAGGAACCGATTCCCTAGCACTTAGATACCTACCATACAATGGGTCCAGCTACAATCTTATATACCAAGATCACCCCGACAGTCTGAATTGTGCCCTGGGTTCTGGTCTTTGCCCCTGCAGACTGCTCTGAGGCTTCAAGCATCCAAGGAGCCAGGCGGAGGTGAAACAAGGCTCAACCCCTCCGGAGGCCACGGGGCCCCTAGTGCAGACCCCAAACCGTGGCTAAATGGGGTCAGAGGATGCACTCTGGACTCCCCACGGTCCTAGGGGCCCTCGTTCGATCCTAGCACACATTCAGCAGTCTGGGGAGCCTGTGCACCTGCCCCCTCCCTTTCCTTTCCTCAGTTCCAGTGCTCGGGGAAGAACTAAACCGGCCTCAGGAGGCCCAGAAGGAAGACCTCTGCACCTGCGTGACCTTGACGCCGTCTCGGGGCCGCCCAAGCCTCAGTTTCCCCCACCCCAAGGCCAGGGCCGCGCCCGAGGCTGCTGGCTCGCCCTTCCCGGCGACAGCCCCAGGGGTCCCGAGACCCGCTTCCCTCCACCCGGATTCCGGGGCGTGGAGCCTAGGAGGGGCGCGGAGAGGAACAGAAAGAGCAGGAAGCCCGGCTTCCTGAAGAGGAGCCGGCGTCCAGGCTGGACTTCCGGGCTGCGGCGGGCGGCGGGCGGTCAGGCTTGCGGGACGCGGGAGAAGGGCTGGGCGGCCGCAGGGCCTGCGGGGCCTCAGGGTCGCCGCAATCCTGCACCCGGCCCGTCGCCAGGCCCGCTGAGCCGACCCCGGCCCGCCCGGCCCCCTGCGTCCCCGCCCTGGCCCCGTCGTACCCGCAGCCGAGCACCCCGCGATGCCCAGGCCGCCCGGGCGCCACCGCCTGGCTCCGGCCCCGGCCCCGGCCCCGGCTCACTCCGCGCCTCACCTTAGCAGCGGCTGCTCCGAGCCAGGCGTTGGTTTCGCTCCCACAAGATGGCGGCGCTGACGGCAGCCACGTCAGCTCCTGCGGCCGCGGGGCACGCCGGGAAAAGGGGTGGGCCTGCCCGAGGCTCCGCCCCCAGACGGACAGCGCACGCGTATTGATGCCGAGAGCGCTGCAGGAGGCGGAGCCCGAGACGCCCCGCCTCCGGTTCCGGGCCCGGACTGGAATCCAGACTCCGTTCTGTGGACCTCCGAGTCCGTACGGGCGTGCGCATGCGCGTTCGTGAGTCATTCCAGCCCTATCCATGGATGCGGAGGCTGAGGCTACCGTGAGTTCTTCACATTCTGGAGCATCAAGGTCAAGAGTGGAGATCGTGTCGGCACTGAGGGGTGCGATGCCTTCTCCGCGGCCTCCAGGAGCCCTGATATTCCAGCACGTTCTGGGGAATGAGGAAAATGATGTGACTGACAAGCAGGCCAAAACGAGAAGGGGGCTCAGGCCAAGTGTCCACACCCACCGTGCCCCTACACTGGCCTTGGAGCCCTGGAGACTGAGTAGACTTGTGCCTGCAGTCCAGAGCTGACCAGGGGATCAGAGATCAACGAGGGCACAGCACTGCCTTTAAGGGTGAGAGTTGCGTCAGATGAGGCGGCCTTCGGCCGGTGAGAAAGAGCCCTTTCCACCTCCCCCGAGGAAGCCTCCCGGCTGGATCTGGAAGCAACAGTCTGCGCACCTCCCTATCGCACAGAGATCATCATGCCTACAAGCCTAGCTCTGCCCGCGGCTCTCTGACCCCTATGTATTGTGAAGGATCCCCCAAACAAAAACACTGAGGGACTTGAGGGGTCTCTTGAGCTTGGAGCCTGTGTATTGAGTGGGCAGGAGGCAGTGCTGATACCCCAGTCTGGCTCAATCAGTGTTTGTGTCCAGGCAGAGAGCACAGGACATCCTCGCTGGACTTTGGGCACTGGGACCCCCAGACCTAGAATTCTCCCGGAGTTGCATCTGCTGAGCCAGCCCAGGGTCCCAGGCAATAGTGACTTTAAATGTCCCCAGCCCTTTCCTTTGCCTGGAGCTCCCTGTTCAAATGCCACCTCCATAAACTGCCACGGGGGATGGCTTGGAGCTTGTTCTCTCCCACACACTTAACACAGGCAAGTATTCAGGAACTACCTGGAGTGCTGCTGACTCTCCATACCCTGAAGCAATGGCAGGACATCCCCAGAGGCTTGTGATCCCAGTCATATAAGAGGTCTGTCACAGTCAATTTAGAAATGAGGAGACCAAGAGACTGGGTGTCCAGGGACTCCACAGGGTTACCAACCGGGAACCCACTTCTCAGTCCTAAAAAGACAAACTTGTGGGGCTGTAGCAATGGCTCAGTAAAGGATGCCTTCTTAAGGTTCAGTTCCCAGCACCCATGTCAGGTATTGCACAACCACCTATAACTCTAGTTCTAAGGGATCCAACATTTGTTCTTGCCTCTTCAGGCACCTGCATGTATATGATGCAGGCATACACATGCAGGCAAACCCACATACACATAAAATAAAAATTTAAAAACTGTGACAAAATAGAGAAGGTTGGTGGCCACTTTATCCCAGACTACTGCACATTGTAGATGTATCCAAAAATTGCTTTGTACTACATAATGTGTCAATTAAAAATATTTAAATAGTTATTGTAGATAATAATGTGTAATGAGTGATAAGTTTGAACTGGACCATCCTTGCTAAGGCCCAGACAGCTGTTGTAACCCACGTCCAGTTAAATCACCAGTGATTTTTCATATTGAACATCTTAATGAAATTTGAGTGTTAAATTGCGTATTCACCAAAGTGTGTATTTTAACACATAGACAAGGACTGGAGAGGTGGCTTAGTGGTTAAGAGCACTGGCTGCTCTTGCCAAGGACCTGGGTTCAGTTCCCAGCACCCACATTGCAGCTAACAACTGTCAGTAACTCCAGTTCTAGGGGAATCCAGCGCTCTCTTCTGGACTCCATGGGCATTGCATTACATGAATGCACTTACATACATGCAGTCAAAACACCCATATACATAAAGTAAAAATAAAAACAAATTTAAAAATATTTTTTTAAACCAGACACCTGAACTGGAGAGATGGCTTAGTGGTTAAGAACATATATTGCTCTTGCAGAGGAATCCAGTTCCCAGCATCCAAGTCAGGAGGCTCACAACCACCTGTTATTCCAGCTCCAGGGGAATCTGACACCTCTGGGCTCTGCAGGCACCTGCACTCACATTCATATGCACAAATATACATAATTTAAAATAAAATATTTTTTAAATAAAAAATATATGCCTGTTATACCACTTACCCAGGATAAGTCCCATCTCAAAATAAAAATTTTAAATGGCTTGGTAGGGCTACAACCAGAATTCAATTTCCAAAATCCACATGGTGGAAGGAGAAAACCAACTCCCACAACTTGTCCTCTGACCTCCATATACACACCAAATGCATCTCCACACCCCCACAAACACACAAAATAAAAACTATGGAGAAACAAGAAGGAGTTTATTTAAGATACATACAACTTTAAAAGTGATAAAACAGATTGCAATGTGCTCACTCCAAAGTTAAGATATCTACTTCTGCCAGGTGTGGTGGTGTATACCTTTAATCCCGGCACTCAGAAGACAGAGGCAAACAGATTCTCTTTGAGATCCAGGCCAGCCTGGTCTACATAGAGAGTTCCAGGCCAGCTGGGGCTACAGGGAGACCCTGTCTTAAAAAGACAGGGAAAAAAAGTACTTTACTTCCGCATATGTGCTTCTGGTTTGGGCCCTATCTCATGGGAAGGGAAAGAAGACAGGTGTCAGGGAGTCTGAGTGGGCATGTCTGGGGACAGAGCCCTGCCAGGAAGTGTCAATTACCGGGGTAAACAGGCTAACTGCCTTTCACAGTTCAACTCTGGCCAGGAGGGGGCGAGGTGAGCTGACTGAATGGAGGTGTTCTTGTGGAGGTCACTGATACCCTCCTGAATCCTCAGCCAACTTCAGTAGGAAGCGCTTAGCTCAGCACCTCCCCTCTAGCTGATCATAGGCCAGCTGGGGCAAAGTCCAGGCCCTTCCCTCTAGACCATCCTTTTCCTGAGGACCAAGACAGAGACAGGGATGTCAAGGGGACTGGCTTCCTGGTTCTCCAGGTGGCTGGAGGGACAGATGAACTAAGAGGAAGAGGCCAGATTGTCCAGAAGGCAAGACCCAGCAGGAGGTAAAATGAGCTATACACCTTTAGGATCCCACCTTGTCCCCACACAATTTGTGCAGCTTCTGTGTACAGTCTGTGTAGTGAGTGGCATTCGTGCTAGGTTACTGGTGCCCAGAATGGTAGGAGCCCTATCCTATGCCCTGTAATGGAGACTGAACCAGCCCCCTGGAGCTCAACCTCCACTGGCTCAACCTCTGGCTATTGCCAGCACTTTGGCTCTTTCCCTGTCCCTTTGAGATTCAGGTGCGTTGGTGCTTTTGCAGGCTACAGTGTTCGCTGGAATTCTTCTGCCAACAGGGAGCTCAGTACTGCTCCAGGAATCCAGCCCACTGATGAGGCTGTCCATACTGGGCAGATTGGAGTGCACCTCTCCGAGATTTCTTGCTCTACTCTGCCCTCCCTTGAGTTCTCAAAGCCCTTTCCAGCAGGAGTCTCCAAGCAGGATAACTGGCTGAAAAAAATTACTTCACAGTGCCCTCAGGGAAATGCTGTGTAGCAGTGAGTCTCATTCCAATATGACTCATATTTTGTCTTGTGTTCAATGTGCTCAGCACACAAAAGCCCTCAACCTCCAGGACTGATTGCAGGAGGAACTTTATACCCTTAATGACTTCCCCAGAGGGAGGGGTGCAAAGAAAACCCTGACCTTCCCTAATTCCTACCCCTTCTCTTATCCAGGTCTCGGAGATTGAGAAATAGGTATTTCATCTCCATTCTGTTTCCTGGAATACAACTCCTAAAATCTTGGGAATCTGCGAGTGAAATGTCTAAGAGGCTTTCTGCTGGCCAGCAGTCCCTAGGTAGCTTCAGGGCAGGGCTGGTCACTGAAAGATCAGAGGGCAAGATCAGAGGGTGGGGACCCTCAACCTCACCCCAGCCCCCAGGAAAAAAAGGACTGAAGAGTGAGTGGATCACCAATGGCCAGTAGTTGAATCAGTCATGTCCATGTAAAGAATCCTCCGGAAAATTCCTAGAGACAGGTTCAAAGAGCTTCTGGGAAGCTGAATACATAGAGGATCCTGGGGGCAGAGAGGCCCCCTCGGTGTCCCCATTCCTGACCACTTGCATCTCCTTTGTGCACCCTTGGCACATTATCCTCATGATAAACCAGTCAACGCAAGTTCTGTGAGTCACTTAGCAAATCAATACAGCCCAAGGAGAGGTCCAAGGAATCCCAATTTATATCTGCTGGTCATCAGAAGGAGAGGTGACAGCCTGGATTTGCATCTGCACTGAAGTGGGGACATGTTGGGGGACTGAATCCTGGACCTTGGGATATGATGCTGTCTCCAGGCAGACCATGCCAGAATTGAACTGAATCAAAGGACATCTGGCTGATGCCCATTGCTAAGGGGCTGCCTGCTTGCTGCTGAGAAGTCCCCACACCTTTTGAGATCTCAGAAGCCTGTGCTGACTATGATGTGAGACTTCAGGAGAAAATGAGTTTGTTTTTTCTGTTCAAGACTCATCCTCAAAGCCTCCTCTTGCCAGCTGCACCAGGAGCTCCAGGCTGCTCTTATCCTTTGTGGTCTGGGAGGAGCCCGCACAGTCCCTACACTTACCCTAGGGCATTCCTGTCCTGAGTCGCAGGTGTGGCTGGAGTGTGGGACTCAGATTCTGCAGGGACCATGTGGCCAGTAGGGGGTGAGCTTACCCTGCGTCATCCAGCAGAGACTCACAGGCCAGGTCGAGTAATATAAAGTGCTGGCCCCAGGACTTCCCTCACCTCTGGTCTTTTTGAGCACCTTGGTTCCCCTTATACTTGTTTTAGCCTCAGTTTTCCCATCTCCTTCCCCACCAGGCCCAGATTTCTACTGCTGAGACAATGCATGCCACTGTCACCTCAGCTCAGCCCTACCCTGGCACAGTGGCCTCCCCAGCAAGCCAGCTCTGCAGGCAAGGACTGTTTTTTGTCTGCTCCTGGCCTCACTCCACACCTGAGTGAGAGAGGTCAGGTACAGAGGTAGTGAGATGAGAGCCCACATGGTACACCTCAGCTTTATCACCCTCCGAAGGACAGCTAGTGTTCTCTCCCCCTTCTAACTGCAGACCATGTTCCCAAACATCAGCGTGAACAGGACTAGGGAATTTTTTTTAAAAAAAGGTTTATTATTTCTCTCTCTCTGTCTCTGTCTCTCTCATCTCTCCTCTCTCTCTCTCTCTCTCTCTCTCTCTCTCATGTGTGTGTGTGTGTGTGTGTGTGCTCACAGTCATGTGCATGTTGGTGTCTGTGGAGGAATCCTCTGGAGCTGGAGTTACAGGCGGTTGTAAGTCACCTGAAGTGGGTGCTAAGAACTGAACTTGGGTCTTCTGAAAGAGTAACAAGTACTCTTGACTGCTGAATCATCTCTCAAGTGATATTTTTAAATTTTCATGCATTATAATTGCACATATTTACAGGGCACATTGTGGTAACTGTGCATGCTGCAGTGTGTAGTGGCCAGATCAGGACACTCAGTATTTCCAGCTCCTCAAGCATTCACTGTTTCTCTGTGTTGGAGTCTTCGAGCATTCTCCCTTCATGTCTTTATGGAGAGCATAGGTAATTACCAGACACTGCTGTCTCCCTGCTGTGCTGTGGAATATCAAGCTTACTCCTCCTGTCCCTCTGTACCTTGCCATCTGTTACCTAGGCTCCCTCTGCTCCTCTTCTGAGCATCTACTGACAAATATTCTGTCTTCTGGGAGGTCAGCCTTTTGCTTCCCCATGAGTGAGAGTATGCAGTGCTGATCTCTGTGTCTGACTTATTTCCCTTGACAGAGTGTTCATTAGTTTCATCCATGTTGCAACAAATGACAAGATGTCATTTTGGTTTTTATGGCTGAGTCCTAAGACCTGTGATTTCTGTCTCAGATCTAGGGCTGTGGAAATGGCTCAGTGATTGAAAAACTTGCTACATAAGCAAGAGGACTGGAGTTCGGACCCATAGAACCCATGCAAATGCCAGGGAGGCATGGCATAGCTGCTTGCCTGGAAGTCTAGCCTCAGAAGGAGGGGATGGGGATCCCTAGAGCAAGTGGGCCAGCCAGACTAGCTCTAACTGCAAGCGCTGGGTTTGTGATGCCATGTATATGTGCCCCTGGAGGCCAGGAGAGGGAGTCAGATTCCCTAGTGCTGGAGTTACAGGTGGTTGTGAGCCACCCAACATGGGTGCTAGGATCTGAACTTGGGTCCTCTGAAAGAGCAGCAAGTACTTTCAACTGCTGAGTCATCTTTCCAACCCCAAGCTCTGGGTTTGATTGAGAGACCTGGCCTCAAAGAGTAAGGTAGAAGAGCAATTAAGGAAGACCCTGACATCAACCTTGGACCTCTGCATGCACATACATGTGACCACACACGTGCAAACACCAGCATATCACACACACGCACACACACCACAAATCTATGAAAAAAAAAAAGAAATCTCAGGCCTTTTTGGGTCATATCAGAGCTGTCACAGAAATCATTACTCCATGCTGCCTGGGAAGTTAGGGGGACACCCATTTTTTTTTTAATGTAAGATGTTAAGGCCAAAAGAAGTTCCAACCCTCAAGGAAACTTACATCATCTTCATTGGGATAATAAAATACCCATTATCCACCCCACCCCCTAAGCAATGTGTGGCACACAGGCAGGTGTTTGACAGTGGGCTCTGTTTCTTTGGTCACACTGTATATGTATATATGTATCTTAGGCTTTAGCAAGACCTCACCATGTGCACACAAGCTTTGGCCCACTCTGAATGTACAGAATGCCAGCCATGGGCCACATGCCATGGGTAGGATTCTGATCTTCAGTGTGGTAAGAAGGTTTGGAGTATGCCTGCACCCAGATCACCCGGAAGCTGCTGAGCCTCTGGGGTCCACAACTGGAACCTCCTGTTCATCAAGGCTGATAGGACCAGGGATCTGCCTTTCTAGGAGTGATTTGGATGTTGCCCACTCCAGGGAGCACCCTTGATGGACAGCCTGTGGCCAGTGGCCCTTTTCAAACCCTAGACCTAGCATTCCAAGGCCCCATTGATTGGCCAGAAAGGACCCAAGGGCTTGGGGGGGGGGCACTGGGGATCTGAGTGGTCCACACATAGTCTGCAGGGGCGCAGGGTGGGCTTTGGAAAGAACTCATTAACACCTGGGCCTGCCTCACTGATACCCAGCCCAGATTTAGGGTGCTCACTCTATCCATACATAGGAAGTGATGTGGGCTCCATGTAGGATAGCCAGCCCTGCCCACAGAGAGTAGCCAGCTCTTGTGGCTCATCACTGACCTCTGCCCCAGGTCTCTGGGGCTGTGAACTCTGGGCAGTCAGATGCCAACAATCCCACTTTCACCTGTAGAACAAGAACTATCCCTCCTAACTCCTGTACAGTTTCAGACATTCAGTCTTTCCTAGTGTTCTTGGGCCAACCACTCCAGAAGGGAAGAAACTGAGGCCAGAGGACAGGAGGAGGCTGGCCAGGTAACCAGTGGGGAGACTCTGTAACCAGAGTCCTCATAGAGGGTTTCTTTTATAAATGGAGGGACAATGGACTCATAAGGACATGTATATGTTTACATATAATGTACATATTACTGTGTAGTAAAGTTGTAATCCAATGAGCTTTGGGAAATGTATAGATTGATGTAATCCACACTCCAAAAAATATTTTTAAAATCTCTTAAGCTCCACCCTGCATCTCAGGCCCCTGACTCCTAAGCCTCAGTCTGGCCCTGTTATCCGTTGAGAGTACCTCTTCCTGTCCTTGAATTACCTGTCAGGGGCAGCTGGTTTTGGCCCTTTCCCATGATCCCCTTCTGTACCTCCTGCCCTCTGCCCTTTCACCTGCAATGAGCTGATTCGTTTGTTGAATCTTATGTGACCCAGGCTGACTGAGAACTATGTAGCCAAAGATGACTTGAACTGCTGATTTTTCTGTCTCTACTTCCCAAATGTTAGGATTACAGGTGTGTGCCACCACCCCCAGGTCTGTGTAGTTGATTCTCTGGAGTAGACCAGGGCTAGCTACCCGATACTCCTGAGACTTTGGGGATCTACAGTGAGAAAGACCCCATTCTTTTTCTAGGGCAAATACCTACCAGCCAGGACTTAGAGAAGTCAGAAAACCCCTCCCTCAGACTCCACAAAAGAAATCAACGTGAAGGGCACCTGAGAGACAGAGGCCTCTCTTCCCCTCCTGATAAAGTAGCTCCTGCTGCCTTGGGTCCCCACTCCCATGACTTCTCTTGACCCTAATTACCTCCTCAAAGCACTACCTCCAAATACTATCAACATATATGATTTGGGGGTGGGGGTTAGATTTCCAACATATGAATTTTGGGTGATGCTTCCAAATCACAGCTTTTCCTGTCTGGTTTCTACTGCTTACTAATAGGTGCTTACAAACCTCAACAGCTTAAAATGATAATCATAGGGCTGGAGAGATGGCTCAGCAGTTAAGAACACTGGTTGTTCTTGCAGAAGACCCGGGTTCGACTCCCAACACCCACATGGCAGCTAACAATTGTCCATAACTCCAGTCCCAGGGGATCCAACAGCCTCTTCTGATCTCCATGGGCATTGCATGACACAGGTGTACTCACCTACATGCAGCAATACACATATATACATAAAATAAAATAATAAACATTTTCTTAAAAAAATGATAATCATAAATGTCTCTTCCCACCCTACTCCAGTCCTTGGGATCAGGACTTTGGGGTATCTCAAGGGTGTGCTTTTCTGTCTCTCCCTGTGGCCCCTATCCACGGTGACCACAGAGTAGCATTTGCTCACAGATGGCCATCTGGTCTGCTCATCTGGGCATTACTCAAGATCAGTTATCTGGGCATTTGGGAGTTCCACTCTGAATGTAAGCTGTTGTTTCGGTGTCTGGTGCAGGGAACCAAAGCAGTTTTCTTCTGGGGAATTTCTTCCTGGAACCCCAGCAGAGCCAAGGGGCCATCCCCTGGCACAGGGCTTGTTAGAGGCCAGTCCTTGGGCACTCAGGTTTATGGGGCTGGGTTGTGGGAGGCTGGGTCTATCAGGCAGGTGAGAGGGGCTCACAGTGACCCTGGAGAAGCCCCCCTCATTCCTCACCCCTCATTTATCACTCCCCAAAGCCCCATGTCTGGAGGAAGCCAGGCGTGGAGAATGTCGGCCTGCAGCTGAAGTTATTCAAAACTGTCAGAAGAAACATGGGAGGCTGTGGAGCAGGACATGCACGCCTGCCTGGCAGCCCCCACCCCGATAATGCCCTCAAAGGCACGGTCAGGGTCAGCTGCATCAGTACATACCAACCCTCTGAACCTGGGGATGCCTGGCCCAAGGTCCTGGGGACAAATCCTGTCTCCCTGGCCATTGAGACTTGTAGGGGGTCAGGTGCATGGCAAATGTCCCTCCCTGCAGGGAACCCCATGAAATAAATAAATGCCTGTTCTTCAGAGTGAAGCTCAAAACCCCTATGGCCCTCTGCACCTCTCTCTCTCTCTCTCTCTCTCTCTCTCTCTCTCTCTCTCTGTTTTATTGTAGTAACCTAAAATTTATCATGTCAACCATTTTTTCAAAATAAGGGGCCATTGTAATAGATGAGGGAGAAACTTCCTGGAATTTGCATCAGGAGGGAAGCTGAGGTTATTCTCTCACCTCAGTAGCCAATTGGTTGTTTTTGTTTTTAGACAAGGTCTCGGGTAGTCCAGGCTGCGTCAAATTTACTACATGGCCGAGGATGACTTTGAATTTCTAATGCTCCTGCCTCCACCTCCCAAGCTCTGGGATCATAGTCACGTGCAAACATGCTGCTTTGTTTGTATATCAGTCATCCTAAGAGGTGCGAGGTGGCATCTCCTGTGTTTCTATAAATCATATTTATTTATTAATGCATTTATGTGTGTGTGTGTGTGTGTGTGTGAGAGAGAGAGAGAGAGAGAGAGAGAGAGAGAGAGAGAGAGGATGACTTTCAGTAGTCAATTCTCTCCTACCATGTGGGTCCCAGAAACAGGACTCAGGTTTTCAGGTGTTAGCAGCGACCGACCTCCTAAGCCGTCTCACTGGTCCTCTCCCGTGGTTTTTACTTGCATTTCTTGGACAGCTAATTATGTTGAGAGTCCTTGTAGGCCTGCTGGTCGTTTGGTGAAACCGTTGGCTTGTTTTGGGGGCTTTGGCCCCTCAGTGCCTCAGTCCTGCCCAACTCCTGCTTTGGCTCTTACTAGGCTGTCCCATGTCTAGATAGCGCCCTTCCCTTCCTGACAGTTTCTGCCCCTTTACACGGCTCAACAGCTCTCTCTACTGCCCTCCACCCCTACGTCTTGCTTAATTCCATTGCCCAGGCACATTCAGTGTAATTATTTGTTTTATTCTTTTTGCTGCCTCTGAAGTGGACATACCACAGGCACTTATTATACCAGGGACCTGCTTATGGAACAAGCAGCAGATGGTTATTCTGGGGCAGGTGATGAATGAGCAAGGGTCAGAGCAGACAAAGTGGCTCAGAGAGGGGCTGCCCTGCAGTGGCCACACAGGCTAGACAAGGCAGCTTTTGATCCTGCTGGGATCTGGTGGGTTCTCGCTAGGCCAGACTGCACAGTTCTCTGGCTCTACCCCTCACATGACTGCCTTTGAGCTAGCAGGATCTGGCAAGGAGGTGGTCAGGTGGGGGCGCTCCTGCCCAGGCCACTGCACTTTAATTAAAACACCTCCCTTTCTTTGACCCCACTCTGCCATGGCATTCTGTACTTAATTGGGGCCCTTCTGAGCAGCCAGCAGAGATTAATTAAAAAGCCCAGCTGAGGCATCCACAGCCAGCCCCCCCAAACACCCCCACCAGCATGGTCCCCACCTCTAACACCTGTGTTCCAGGCTGGGTCTGGGGTGAAGGCTGGGCCATGCCCCAGGGGCTGGTCCTTCCATGTTGCCTCATACAGTCAGCAGAGACTGGAGCTGTCCAGGAGCCTGGAAAGCAACTCTGTCCTTGCAGGTTGGTTGTCTTGAGGAGGCCCTTGTCCTCAGATACTCTGACTCATTGATTACCCCAGTGTCCTCACTGTGGTGTACAGGGCTGGCTCTGGGGACACCAGACAGGTTCTGACTCTCATAGTTAAGGTCCAGATACTGCATGTAGCTCTTGGGCCATCATCGCTCTGTCCTGTACCCATGGGCTCAGCTGAACCCCCACACCTGGTGTCCCTTTCCTAAGTGGTATCTCTAGCATCTACTTGTGCTGGCCACTGCATCCCTACCCACATTGGTTGGGACTGTCAGTGAGGCTTCAGTCAAAGCCTCCCCAGAGGATCTCACAGAGGCAGGATGGCTGCGTACATGAGGGAAGCAGGCACAGAAGGGAAGGGGAAGGGAAGATGCCGCCTCCATGATTCTCTGGGTTTGGCTGCAGTGTGGGAAACAGATTAGAGGAGAAAGAGAGAGAGGGAAAGACACCGGCTAGAAGAGACTTGAACTGACAAGGGGACAGCAATGCATTTGCTGGGGCCTGCACGATGCTTGCCTATGCAGGGCCAGCACATTGGTCTGGGCAGTGTGTGGGCTGCTGGCCAGGACTGGAGTCTGTGGCAGAACTGAGCTGTGAGTTGGGAACAGTCTGAATGGGAGGGTGGGCTGTGTGAGGCGGTCCAGTGATGCCAGTGCCTCCCTAAGGGTTGATTCCTTCTCCAGGGAAAAATGAAGCTTCCTCAACAGAAAGGAGAAGCCCCCCAAATGATAGAAGCTGGAAAACAGGCCACACTGCAGCTGGGTGAGATGTGTAGAGTGTCAAGCTAGCTGGGACAGGAGTGGGTCCATGGAGGATAGCTGACCCTCAGGGAATGGTGGGATGCTCCAGGGCAATCTCAAATCAGGGTTGTTCAAGGACCCTAGGCCCCTGCTTTTCAAGGGGCTGGCTCAGGGATCAGATCCACTTATGCCTCAGGAATTGGGCAGGGTGCATAAGATTTGCCTGTCGTTAAGAAGGCACAGTAGGGGGCTGGAGAGATGGCTCAGTAGTTAAGAGCACTAGCTGTTCCTGCTGAGGACCTAGGTTTGATTCCCAGCACCCACATGTTGGCTAACAAACATCCATAACTCCAGTTCCAGGGTATCTGATGCCCTCTTTTGACCTCCAAGGGCATTGCATGACATGAATGCACTTATATACACACAGACAGTACATTCATGTGCATAAAATAAAAACAATAATTTTTTTTTAAAAAAAAGCACAATGGAAGAATTAGAGATCAGATAAGAAAACTCATTTCTTTACATCGATGGCTGTCCACGCTGCCAGACAAGGAAGGTGAGGTCATCAGAAGCCTGTGCTTTCACACCCAGGATGACTGTCCCACCCGCTCCATCCCCACCTGCACCTTCTCCACTTGTATCTTCTTGTCTTGCACAGTCCTCTTCTCATCTGCACCTTCCTCATTTGTAGTCTCCTTCACACTTCCCACATGTGTTGTACCCATTCATCTGTCAAACAACCTTCCGTTATATGATACCAAGCACCTGGCAGGGCCTTAGTTTTGAGGCAGCCCTTTTATGATCTTGGAGATGCTCATTTCTCTGGCAATTGGGTTGCAGAGAAGGGCAAGCCCTTGGCTCAGCTGTGTATGCTTTGCAGCCCCTGGGACTGAGCAGGCAATGGTGGCATCAGAATCTCCCTTTTATTGCCATGCACATCCCTGAGGTACAAGCTAGGTACTTCCAGTGTCACTACAGAAAGTGATGGACCCCAAAATGTGGGCAGAGGAGGTTAAGGAGCTGGAGTCAGTCCCAGAGTTAGTGGGAACCATTGAAAGTTATAGAGAAGAATCCAGGAGAGAAAGGGTTAGGCGTGAAACTTCTGTTAGAGGCAGTGAGAAGGCTGGTACAGAGGTCAGGGGGCATCTGAGGGGTGAAGGGATGGAAGTGGGGGTCAACTGCAGGAGGGATGGAAAGGTAATTTATACAGTCTCTGTGTAGGACAGTTTCTTATTCCATAGGTCAGAGACTGGCTCTCTTACAGGGTCAAATTGTGAGGTACATAGGCTGAGAAGTCAAAATCCATCTGGTGGGGACTGGGGAGACGTGGAATGTTCCAGAGGAGAGGAGACATAGGATCAGGTCCCTGGTATGGTGGAAGCCTGCCTGGATTTTGTCTCCCATAAGACTAGTCCCTGGTCCCTGAGGTGCAAGCTGGCACTTTGCTTTATTGCCCCAACCCAGACCTGGGCAATAAAAACAGTCAGGGAGGAGGGAGAAGCACATGTAATCTCCAGGGTCTACTGCACACTGCAGACATCAAATGGTCTCCTTAGAGCTGTGTGGATTCACGCCTCCTGGGCTGTATGCCTGACTGGCTGGTCAAGAGGAAGCTTTATTTATAAAGACTGGTACTGTGGGTGGCAGAGTGGCTAAAGCTTATGCCAGGAGTGGAGAAGAAGTGGAGTGAGGTCGTGCTGGCAACCTGGGCTTCCTTCAGCAGAGGGAGCCTCAGAGCCTCAGTGGAGGGATGGATGCCTGCTGAGCCACTACTGCCAGGGAGCTTGAGGGTTCTGCAGGGGCCTGCCTGCTCTATACCGTGAAGGGCAGACAGCTGGGGAAGTCCCCTTCTCCCAAGATGCCCTCCCAGTCCATCTGCCCAGGCTTGGAATTCCTCTAGCACCTGCCTCACACACCCTGAACCTCACAAGGTCGATACAGAAGCCATACATTCCTCTCTCTCAAATCTGCAGAGGCCACTGGGTAAGAAGGGCCTGTGTGCATAATTCTATCCCTCCCTCCGCCCTCCCTCCCTCCTTCCCTTCTTCCTTCCCTTTCTTCCCTTTCCTGTAGGGCTTCCTGCAAGTTAAGTATGGGCTCCAGTTGGAGCAGTCTCCCTGCTACTAAGGAGCCTTTTCTTGAAAGCTCTCAAGGATCACCAGCAGAGCCAGGACTGGCAGGGGCATAGAGGGTGCCTGGCCCTGCCTGCCCTGTGCCTCCCTCCCTCTCTCCTCCCTCCCTGCTGGTCTGTGTTTGGGTGGACTAGTCCTGGGTCCTCCTCATCTTCACACCATAAACACCAATTTGCAGGGCCCTGAGAGCCAAATGACTATTTACCATGAGTTTTAGAAGCTGAGAGAGAGAGAGAGAGAGAGAGAGAGAGAGAGAGAGAGAGAGAGAGCAAGGAGCCGGTTCAGAACTAAACAGCAATTAGCACCTTCTGACAGCTCACCATCCCAGCTGCCTGGTTGGGCAAAGCAGGGCAGAAAGGTGGGCAGCTCCCAGGATTTTGGAATGGAGACCCTTCCTAGGACTTTTCTATTGTTCCAGCCACCACCCCTTGCTTTGGCATGGTCGTGGATGGCATTTCAGAATTAGAGGAGGACATCAGAGAGCAGAAACAGCATCCTTACTGGTCTCTTTCCTGGAAGGTTTCCCACATGGCCTAGGGGTAGCAATGGGGTGTAGTCTAGCTCAACTGTCCAGGGAGAGACACTAACCCATTCTTTGGAACCTTGGACATCAGAGCTTGGACTCCATGGGACTCATATCTCTCCCTGAATTTGGATTCCAGAGAGATGGCATTCTGGCTCCCACAGGGCTGTAGGGGCAGTGAGTGGGTGGGTGCATGGCACCCACTCTGGAAGTCAGGGGTCATCAGAGAGGAAGCTAATGACCCCCAAAGGTTGTGACCTCAGAGTGTGCTGTTCCTGGGTATCCACTGGAGAGGGTTTCTAGAAGGAGAATAGAATAGGGTCTGGGCTAAGAGAGAGTGTTAGAGTTGGCAGGGGTTGGGGAACCAGGCAAGCTGCAGGGTAGAGGGAGAAGGATTCATTCCAGGTCACTAGCTGGACCCCAGTTAGGGCTATGTATTATACATCCTTCTGGGTGGATCCTTATGGCTTATACCCCAACCCAGAGTTGACCCAGCTGTAGGGATCCATCACCTCAGACACACTGCAGAAACTCACAGACAAGACAGGTAAACTGGCACCCATATAGTAAACTAGGACCCATATAGCAAACTGGTCCGTCCTTGGAGGGGTCCCTGAGGCTGTAGTACCCCCACATCCTAGTTTTCTCCAATCCCAGCAATGAATTGTTGGACGTGAAAGCCACTTTACAGAATTTCCTCCTAGCTGCCTGCTGACCCCAGGTGCTCCCTGGAGGCTGTGCCAACCCCTGCAGCCAAGGCTGGGAGGTGGGTTGGGGTCTCCAGCTCTTGCCATACACTTGCCTTACATCTCCAGTTGTACATGCATGGTTGGTCCTCAGTCCCTTCTCCCCAGCCTCAAACCAGGTGTGTGGACCATACTGAATGCATTCCCACCTTTGTGACTGTCAGTGTTCTAGGAGGCCAGACCATGGTGCCAGCCATCAGCTTGCCTCTGAAGAGAGGAAACTGAGGTCTCAGGACCCAGAAAGTGGGCATCCAGGGGAGGGGGTGCTAGAAAGAGGGAGGGGCAGTGGGGCCTCAAGAAGGGGGCTGGCCACACCCCTTCTAGTACTTCAAAGCTATTGAGTGTGAGATTTGCAGGGGGGGATGGCCAGGCTTGTCCTGGCAGGGTGGGGCCCTCAGCCTCCGGCCCTTTTATATGGTTATTCGGGGACTGTCTCAACTACCTGCGAACAGGCCCCCAGGTCATTTCCTCCCTCTCCAGGGCAGCGGGAGGGGGCTGTAAACCCCCCAGAGAGATGGTTTCTGAGGCCCACAGCTGCAGGTTTGGCTCTGAGTGGGGCCTAGGGTCCCCCACCCCCCAGGGCTGAGGTGGGGGGTACTACACAGTTCATCTCCCTTTTCCTCTTGCATAGATGGGAAACTGAGGCCCAGAAAGGGTGGAATTTGCTTCTGCCAGGCAGTGAAATGAGGGTTTCACCTCCCAGCTCCCAAGGACCAGGCTATTAACTGGGGTCTGTCTTATGGCCTCATAGGCTGTGGATGCCCCATTCCTGGGTCCTCTTCCTGTGGAATCTGCTCTTTGCCCATCCACCCCATAACCATGACGACAGCAACCTGGTGTATTCCCTCTGGACAGTCAAGACCATCTTCATGCTGGCCTGTGTGGGTTGCTGCTCAGTACCATGCACCTAGACACCAGAACCTGCCTGCATCTCTGCCATGCCCTCAGGCCAGTGATGCTCCCTCTTTGAGCCCAGATGTTGGGGGCCTCATAGCCTTGCCACTCAGAGGTGTATGGCTTATTATCCTTCCAAAATGGCTTGTCTTCTGCCTGGGGTATGGGCTCTGCATCTATGAAAGCTGTGTGACATCTGGGCCTTGGTGGGATCTTGGGACAACCTGAACAACCCCCAACCTGTTGGCTGTGCCACTGCCCTGCCGCCTCCCAGTCGAGTCTGTTCCTTTCATCTGGGCACTGGGGCAGCAGGTGCCAATTAGGGTGGCTCCTGCCCAAGACTCTAACTCAGAAAAGGTATGCACCCATCGGACAGGCTTAACTGAGGACTCTCATCACTGCCCTAGGGACTGATGGCTTTATTATGGTTAGTAACCAAGATGGCCCAGTGGACTGAGTGGGCTTGTGCCCCCACCTCTGCCCCGGCCCTCTGGTGACTCACTCCCCTGAAGGGAGAATGGGCGCCTGTCCTTTTGCCTTGGCTGGCCCTGCACACTTAATCACGGCATCCTCTTTACAGAGTGCTCACCTGCAGCCAGCTGGCCCCTGATGACCCCTGAGCTCACTGGGTGGTCCAATAGTAGATCAGGGCCTGGTATACACCTGCAGCCCTGGGAGTACGTGGGTTGCCTAGAAGGCGCCAGCAGAGGCTGAAGGAGAGGAACTATGGGCAGGGTTAAGTGACATTGGGGTGCCTGTCAACCAGAGTGCAGGAATTCCAAAGGCTAAAGAAAGGGACTCAACTGAGAGTTGAGAGCCTGGGCCTATACCCTGCTCTTCCATGAGCCCTGAGAGTCCCTGGCCAATTCTCCTTTGGTGCCTAGAGAGCTCCAGCATAGTACTCCTTCCTCCAAATCCCTCAGCTGATTATTCCCCTGATGGCCTGTGAATTTATTTTCAGTTCTGGGGTAGAGCCCAGGGCCTCGCTCATGCTAAGCAAGCACTCTGCCCCTTAGCTACATTCCCAGACTTTTTTACTTAATATTTTGAAACAAGGTCTTACTAAATTGCCTTGACTGGTCTTGGCCTTTTTCTGTAGATCAGGCATCCTAAAGTTGTGATCCTTCTGCCTCATCTTCTACAGCAGCTGAAATTATAGGTTTGTACCACCAGGCAAGGCTGGCTATTCTTCTTGCACCCTGCTGGGACTCGGCACTTTGTTTTTTAGGTATGGCAATGTGACCAAGGAAGGCCTGTACAATCAGTGTGATGGACAGAGCTGGCCCAGGTCATGGATCAGTAGCCCACAGGTTGAATCTGTGCCTGCAGAGAATAGTGCAAGACATAACGAAGAGGTCAGATGGACAAAGGGTGTAGCCTAAGCATGCTGTGGGCAGTCATATGCAGGGTGAGCACATGTCCTATCTTCATGCCCAGAGATCTAGGGCCTCCTTCCCCAGTGCGCTCCTTGGAGGTTGTAGGGAACAAGTGTCTGAAGGGGTCTTGAGTCTACCTGCATCTGCTTTGAAAGTGGAGGGACTTTCTCCAGTGGTCCCACCACAAAGTGGGCTGCTCTGACACACAGTACCCTGAGTGTGGTCTCAGGATGACAGAAAGTGGGTTTTCTACCACCAGACCTACCTGGGTAAGATCATGTGGCAGGTACACAGCAGCCCCCGCCTTCTTCAGCTTTAGTTTTCTGTTACCATGGGTAAGTCTCTCAGATTTTTGGACACTGCTGAGGGAAATGGCCCTGGAAAACCCTGTGTGTGTCCCTCCTTCCCCCATTGCCCTCTTTCCAAGTCTTAGGGCCTGTGGGATGGTATCTTTCTTTCTATGAGGTCACAGCCCCTGGGAGGATGCGTAGATACTTCCTGGCTACCCTGACCCTTCCCTTGTCTACAGTGGCTGTGTTCTAACTTCCTCCCTAGGCCCTCTGGGGGCCAACAGGGGCTTCCTAATTCTAGGGTTCATGGTGAATCACTTCAGCTATGGGACCTCAGACATCAAGGAGACCTGTCCAGGTTTCTTCCTGTGGTCATCTTCCAGTTGGCTTATAAAGCACTAGTGAGGAGGTGGGGGAGGTGGACTATGTTCTACTTGGGCTTTTGAATAGTAGGGCTGGGCCCACTGCCCCAACTTCCTTAGGGTATTCATTGCCCTGGAGTCTGACTGGACAACAGGGTGGGACCCAAAGGTGGGCACAGTATAGGGGTGGGCATGGGAAGGCACAGAAGGGAGCAGAGATCTGGTGGGGCTTGCTTAGGCAAAGGTGTGGCCTTAAGAGTTGTGGCTTTGAGAGAGGCCTCCAGTCTCATTTCCATGATGCTCCATCACCCACCCCTGACCACCTGGTTCACCAGCACAATGCTTAATCCTGTTTGGCTTGGCTGAGACCCTAGACATCCTTCAAAGGCAAGTGGGAGTATGGGGGCTCCTGAGCAAGAACCATTCCCATCCAGAGACCCCCTTGAGTGGGGATCTGAGGCATTCTAGTGAGAGCTCCATCTGAGGACCTGCATATACTACCAGGATCCAGTTAGCAGCTAGGTCATTGTCCTCAAATCTCAAGGACTGCCATGCCCTATATATAATGATACTAGGATATCAACTTTATAAATGTGGACTCATGGGGAGATTTGATCCACATTTCCTCTGCTTTGCAGATGAGTGGAGGGTCTTGCCCAAGCTACTTCTTCCTGGGGCTTGGGCTCCCCATCTGCCCACTAGAGCTGTCAGGGTGTCCCAATTACTGCATGGCTCCCCAGCTCCCATAAGTGACCTCTTTATTTTTATGTGTATGAGTGTATTGCCTGCATGTGTGTAAGTACACCCGTCTCATGCAATGCCCATGAAGGTCAGAAGAAGGCATCAGATTCCCCTGGAACAACATCGGATTCCCCCGAAACTAGAGTTATGGACAGTTGTTAGCGACCATGTGGATGCTAGGAATCGAACCCTGGTCCTCTGTAAGAGCAGTCAGTACTCTTTTGTTGTTGTTTTGTTTTTTTGTTTGTTTGTTTTGAGGCAGGGTCTCCCTGTAGCCCCAGCTGGCCTGGGATTCACTATATAGACTAGGCTGGCCTTGAACTCACAGAGATCTGCCTGCCTCTGCCTCCCGAGTGCTGGGATTAAAGGCTTGTGCCACCATGCCTGGCCTGAGCAGTCAGTACTGTTAACTGCTGAGCCATCTCTCCAGTCCCCATACATGACCTCTTAAGATGTGTATTTGTACTTCCATTTATATCTCTCTATCCAAGCTCTCAAATCTGTCTGGTTTGAGATTTTGGTACACTTGAATGGTTCTTTCCCTGGCTTAGCTGTTCCTGTTCTTCCTGGAATTCTGGCCTTCTCTGGAGGCATGTTGATAGGGTCTACTGGAGACCCAGCCCGAGTTGGCATCATGTCCTCAACACAGTGCAGACCCATCACAAATGATAGGGACAGGGGAATGTTACCCTCAGGAGTTCAGTGCAATATTCCATACCAAACTCCATTAATACGGAAAAAAATCTAGCACAAACCACAAAACTGTTTTTTTTCTTTTTACTTTCCCTATTACTTACATACTACCACTAAAATAATTTCTTTCATAGAAAGAAAAGAAAAAAGAAAAAAAATCACGTGTTTGCCTAATTCCAGTGGATGGTGTATATAGCAGCAATGGAAATAAAATTACAACCCCAAATGCAAAGTTCTAGAGAAGACAGTCACCACAGCACATGACCTCTCTCCGGGGCTCTTGGGCAAATTCCTCCCTGTCCGTATCCCTGCCCCCTGCCTAGAGGTAGGGATAATTCACAGTGGCAGTGGTCAGGCAGCTCTTGTGGCAAATGGGCCTTCGGCCTTTCATTCCCAAACCAGGCATGAGAAGCTTGGGAACACGCTGGTGGCAGACAGATCCAAAGCCCTGAGGATCGATCCTGATCAGTGGTGCTCTGGGAGACACCCTGTCTCTGAAGCCTGGCTGTGCCCTGATGTCCCTGAAGCTGACACAATTCAAAGTGAGGCCAGCATCTCTGAGCAGCTTTGGGGGCTGGGCACCACTGACCAGATGAAGAGCTGGAGGTTTCCTGGGACGATGTCTGGTGCCAGAGCAGAGGCAGGCCATGGTGGGATGGCACCAGGGCTCCAGGATCCTTAGCAGCCTCCAACCAAGCCCCTTCTTTGCTCAGGACAGAGCTTATTTTCGGAGCCGGGAGGGTTGGAGGACTGCAAACCATCCCAGGAACGGGCCTTCAAAGGATGGTGGTAACTCCCAGGCAGGAAGGTTGCAGGGCTTGGCGAGGGAGACCCAGGGCCTGGCGTCACCCCTGCGTTCTCCTTGTTCTCCGTAACTTCTTCTGCCAGGAAACCCTGCTCTGCGCAGATGAAGCCGGAGGATGGAACCTTACATGGGAACTGGGAAGAAGCCAGATAGTGTCTGAAACCCCTGCTGGGAGCCAAGGTGTAGTCGGGAGCTCCGCCCTCCAAAGGAGCTCTGCCCCAGTCAGCAACCGAGTCCCATTCTCAGCAAAGAATACACTGTGGAGCCCCGCCCCACCCCAGAGAGGTCTCCTTTCCCTCCCCAAACCTCAGAAGCTCCCAGAAGCTTCAAGGAGAAGTCCCTCCCCCTCTGGATTCCCCAGTTCAGCAGAGCCTACACCAAGCCCTCCTACCTATCTCGAGAAACTCAACTTCCTGGGAGGAATCCGCCCCAGAGCTCTGTCCCATTCAGAGCAGGCGCCGCTGGGAGGGTCTCCACCCCCAACCCCCTCCAGAGAAGCCCCGCTCATCAGCGAGCTCCACCTAGTTGAAAGGGTAACCCCACCTGCCAGTCAGAGCTCTGCTGGGTCCAGAGAGGAGCCCAGCCCATCCGTGATAGGAGCCTCGCCCCCAGATAAGAACCTCGCTCCTAGGCAGGAACCGGGTCCCCAAGCCGGATTCCCACCCCAGGTGGAGCCCCGGGCTCCCAGGCAGGAACCACACACTTAGGCAGAAACCCTCCCCCAGGAAGGAACCCAGCCCTACGTAGGAGACACCCCCTGGCAGGAACCTAGTCCTAGGAAGGAGACCCCCGACCCCCGCCCAGGTCTCCTGCTCCGTCAGTTAAGAACCCCACCTGGTCGCTGCCCCGTGCGTCGCGGGCCTCAGCCAGTTACTTGCAGGTGTGCACGTCGTAAACGCGCGTGCACTCTTGACAGCTGACATAGCAGCACCAGTGGAAGACGCACTGGCACTTCTCCCTGCGCCGCTCGGTGCGCGCGTTGTGGCCACGGCCGCAGCACAGCAGGTCGCAGCCGTCGATGCCGTGCGAGCTCACGTTGCAGGTGCGGTCGCGTGTCCCAAAGGAGCCGGTCTCGGGGTTGGGCTCGCAGAAGTTGGGCGACGCCTCGTAATAGACCAGGTCGCGCTCTGTGGGCACCTTGAAGTACGTGTAGCGCGGCCGCAGGGTCTCCACCCAGCCACGAGACTCGCGGTGTTTCTCCACCACCATCTCGGAGGCGCTGTCGTACTTGTCCTTGAGGAAGTCGCCGATGGTCCGGAAATCAGGCTGAGACCACCAGCAGGTTTTCACCTCGCAGCTGCCTGACAGCCCATGGCATTTGCACTTGAGGTGCATGTGGCTGGCGATGGCCTGTGGAGGCATGCGCATAAGCCAGTGTCTGCACCACCTCCAGGTGTGACTCCCCCAGGGGGCCCGCTCTTTGCCTGCAGCCCTCCCGCTCCATAAAGCCCCCGAGCCTCTGGTCTCTGTGGGCCCCTAGTGTCACTACTTTCCCTATGGTGACCTGTGTCTTCCCAGGCGACCCAAGGCCTCAGGGGCAGGGGAGGTTCCTAGCCCAAGTGGGCTCAGCTGATTCTTTCAGGAGTGTCTAGGGTGTAGCACCAGAAGCAGGGAGCTGCAGGCGGGCATAGTTTGGAGATGCCCATGGGAAGAAATGAGGAGTGCCCAGAGTAGATGCTATGGCCTTGGTGGAGAGTCTAGAAGTCCTGAGCAGGGACACTGAGCATGGTCCCTACAGGCATAGGGCCTGGGGAGCAGCATTTCCCTATGGACAACTGGGGCCTTGCCCTTCTTTGGGTAAAGAAGTAAGGATGCTTCAGGAAGATATTGGGGACCCTTTCCTTTAGGGAAAAGGGTAGAGACAAAGGGGCACGTGACCATCAGAACTGTCTGTAGTGATCCTGCCCACAGACTAGGCACTGATTCCTCCTCCAGGTCTGCCAAGGTCTGCCCACTTGTCCTCAGGTTCCAAGCCCTCCTTCCCCATATAAGCACTGTTTCCGTTCTTCTGCTCAGGACTTCTAGCACTCCCTTCCAGTCCATAGGCACCTCTGGGCAGCTCCCCATGTCTTTTCTCTCCCATTCCCAGAAGTACTTTATGTGCAAAACATACACTGACTCTTTAAGCCTCAGTATAAAAAAAGCATGCAGGATATTACATAATTTCAACATCAGCTGTACTATTGAAATAGCATGCTGGACATGAGGGTTGCTACTGTAGATCTGGCTGTGGCCAAGATTCTCATGCAGCTTGGTTCCCAATGTGGCAATGCTAAGAAGTGGTGGGACCTTGAACAGGTCTCAGTTGGAAGGGAAGCATACCTCCTAATGTTCTATAGCACAGGATGACCACCAAGGTAGACAAAGAACTGCTTCCAAATGACAATGAGGAGAATTTGAATGTTTCAGCAGAAAAAAAAAAACAAAACTTTTTTTTTATTTTGAGAGAGACATGGTCTCAATATGTAGCCCTGGCTGGCATTGAACTTGTAGCAATTCTGTCTCGTCCTCTGAGTGCTGGAATTACAGGCATGTACCACCATGCATGGCTGAAATATATATATATTTTTTTTTAGTGCTACCTACCCTGATCTGGTCATGATACACATATTCACATACTGAAGCATCACACTGTACCACATAACTATGTTCGGTTATGATGGCAATTAAAATACTTTTACTGAGGCAGGAAATCATTGGTTTTGGGAACTTCTCCCTCAAAGGGAACCTGTACTTTGCTTGCAGCCCACCTGCTCTGTAAAGCTATCATCAGTCTGAGACAGAGCAAGGGTCATCTCCATGTGTCCTTAGAGCTACTGCCTTTCCTCTAGTGACAGTGTGCCTGCCAGACCCCAGGGGTGGGAGCCTAGTACCTGGGAGGCTTTCTTCCCATCATCCCCTTTCTCTCCTTGTTGCTACAAAGTCTGGGATGGAGGGAGGGAGGAAAGAATGTTGGGATAAAAGTAAGACCATCCCATTATGGTGGTACATGTCTATAATCTCAGCAGCACTGGGGAGACTAAGGCAGAAGGATTGAGATTGGAGGTCAACTGGGCTACATCATGAGACCCTGTATCCCCATGCCCCCAAGGTTATTAGCTGTGTATTCTTTCAATATGACTATCAGGAAACAATCGCCCAAATAGTTCTGGCTATGGTTTCTAAGGACTTCTATTGCATGGCGTGGGCTCAAGTTTCAGCCACTCTGGGTTCAGACCTGCCTCCACCTCATCTTCTTCTCATCTGCTTCTCCAGCCTTTCTGTCATACTGGCCCATGGCAAGGTAGCATAGCACCGTACCTGGCTCCACACCCCTTGTCCATCTTGTTTAACCAGCACGTTCCTCTCCTTTTGCAACCAGATTTCCCCAGACTCCTTCCATATCTCTTCCTCAGCCTCTCTCACTTTTGTTTTAGTCTTAGTCAAATAGCCCAATAGCTGCTAAGACCTACTGATTAAATGGGTGGCCAGTGCTCCTCACCTGCATAGCATATTTTCTGACTGCTCAAGGCAGCACATTGCAACATTTGTGGCTGTCTTAACATTTGTCTCACTGCTTGATTTTTGAAGGCATTTTCTGTTGGCTTCTCACCATGGAGCATGGAAATTTAGTGCTCTATCTCATCTCCCATTACAGTTCCCAAACCTTCCCCTGCCTACCCTAAAAACTGGTGTGATTCACTGTTGATGGCACTGGTTCTGTGTCAGCCGCTATACTCTGAGGTGGCATTTC
The DNA here is from genome assembly GCF_000622305.1 of Nannospalax galili. NCBI lineage: Eukaryota > Metazoa > Chordata > Mammalia > Rodentia > Spalacidae > Nannospalax > Nannospalax galili. The sequence goes on from NW_008328000.1 coordinate 69,416, forward strand.
CTTTTCAACACAACTTTCTCTTGTCATGATTAATACACCAGTCATGGTTCAGCTCCATTTTGTCCCATCTCTAAACAGTCTTTTCAAGATGTCCAAGCATCAGGGTTGGGGTTGAAACTCATTTGGCTTAGTGCTTGCCTAGAATGCATGAGGTCCTCGGTTTGATTCCCAGTATTGAATAAACTGGGCATAGTGGTCCCACTTGTGATCTCAGCACTTAGGAGGTAGAGACAGGAGGATCAGAAGTTCAAGATCATTCTTAGTTCAAAGTCAGCTTGGGATACATGAGACCTTGGCTCAAAAAAACCAAACCAAAACCAAAACCGAAAAGGCCTGGTTAGATGACTCATTGGGTAAAGATGCTTGCCACCAAGCCTGAGGATTGGAGTTCAGTCCCCAGGACCTACAGGATAGAAGGAGAGAACTGACTCCCCCAAATTGTCTTCTAACCTCCACATATATACCATGGCACATACATGCCCACACACCTGTTTATATGCACACACACACACACACACACACACACACACACACTAAATGTAATAAAAATATTAAAACAAGCAAAAAACCCCCAAAGATGTCCAAATGTATCGATCAGTTCTTCCCATTCCATCTTTGGGACATCTTTTTGGTGAATTTTATGAGATGAGGTTGTCTGAAAACAAATTTACTGTTGCAGCTTGCTCTTTGATAGTTTAGCTGGGAGCAAAAGTCTTGGTTGGAAATTACTTTGCCACTCAGAGCCCTGGTAGCGTTTGCTCTTCTTCTTCTAGCTTTCATCATGCTGTTTTTATTCATCACTTGTGTGAACCCCAAGCATTCCCTTGAAGCAAAGAGGGCTTTTTCAGGACACAGGCTTTGAATTTCATATGTCTTGGGGGGGCTTTCCCAGTTCTTTTGACATGGATTCTGAGGAATGGACTCAGGGCCCCATGCTTGGGAGGCAAAGGCTTTGTTGACTGAGCTATCTCACCAACCACCTTTCCCTGATCTTATAGCCATTCACTGGGCATGTGTGGTCTAAAACTTGGGTAAATTTCCTGCCTTATATATTTGCCATTCTTATTCCTGTTCATCTTTGTCTCTTGTGTGCATACCCTCCAAAGTTCCTCTTGAGGTTTTTTTGTTTTGTTTTTATTGTTATTTTTTCTTTTTGAGACAGGATCTCACTATGAAGCCCTAACAAGATTTTTGGTTTTGTTATCAATTTTTAATTCCCTTAAAACTTTTTAAAGATTATTTATTATTATATATGTGTGTAAGCCTGTGTATGTGTGTACCACATGCATGTAGGAACCCACAGAAGCCCTGAAACTGGAGTTACAGGTGGCTATGAACTACCATGTGAGTGCTGGGAACCAAACTCAGGTCCTCTGCAAGAACAGCACATGCTTTTAACCACTGAGCCATCTCTCAAGGATAATTTCTTTTAAAAAATCTAAAACTTCAGTTATTTTTTTATGTGTATGCGGGTGCTTGCACCACAGTGTACACGTAGAGGTTGGAGGACAACTTTTGGAAGTCAGTTCTCTTGTTGCACCATGTGGGTCCAGGGATCATACTCAGCTTGTCAGGCTTGGCTGTAAGCACATTTACTGGCTGAGCCATCTCATTGGCTCCATATTTTTAATTTCTAAGAGTTCCTTTTCCTCTCTCTCTCTTTCACTGTTCTTTAAAATTAGGATGTTCTTCTAATATAACAGTTCATTAATTGATCTCTCTGGGGATACTGATAGCTTTTTTGGGTTTCATCTCTTCTTACAGTGCCTCTTTCTTACGAGTTATAAAAAACAATTTTTTGTTTCTAAGAGTTATTTTTAATTATGTGGGGAGAGGGCTGTGCCCTTGAATACCAAAGGTGTCAGGTCCCCCTGGAGCTGGAGTTACAGGTAGTTGTAAGCTGCCTGATGTGGGTGTTGGGAACTGAACTCAAGTCCTCTGCAAGAGCAGTCAGCGCTCTTAACCGCTGAGCCCTCTCCGGGCCCCTAGTTTTGCCTTTTTTTTTTTTTTTCCTGTTGTTGTGAGACAAAGCCTCAGTATATAGCCCAAGCTGGCTTGAAGCTCATGATATAGCCCAGGATCCAATTCATGGCCCTCCTGTCTAGAATGCTGGAACACTAGAATGCTGGTCTGGACTAGCATACCCCTATACGCTCTGTTTTTGTTTATGTATTTCCTGGAATTCCTGCACATGGGAGGCACTTTTACCTTTGGCCCTCACTATAAGGTAATCTAGCTGTTCTGTTTTGTTGGGGACCCCTTTCGTTGATTCGGGGTGAATTGAACGCCCCAGAGAATAATCTCCTTTCCTGTCTGGAGTACAAGTTGGCTTTGAGCTGGTGTTGGGATTTTAGGAAGAGATGAAAATCTCAAGTTCCCTATATATGCACAGAGGCAAGTTTCACCATGACAGCTCATCCTCACACATACTTGGAATCCCTCAAATGAGAGACCCCCTGCTTACTCTTCTAAGAAAAGCATCCAGATTTCTGCCTGGCCATAGGAGCTGGCAGAAGAGACTAGCTATTATAAAATGCTCTTATTTCATTTTACTTCATTTTATTGAGACAGAGTCTCATGTACTAGGTTGGCCTCCAACTCGCTATGTAGTGGAGGATGACCTTGCCCTCCTGACCCTCAGGTATGCACTACCAGTTTAAAAATATTTTTTTAATCTTTTTTTTTTTTTTGGTCTTTTTGAGACAGGGTCTCCTTGTAGCCCCAGCTGTCCTGGAACTCACTATGTAGACCAGGCTGGCCTTGAACTCACAGAGATCTGCCTGCCTCTGCCTCCCAAGTGCTTGGATTAAAGGTGTGCACCACCACACCTGGCTATTTTTTTAATTTTTAATAACTTCATGATTAGAAGAAGCATTTCAGTACAGCTTTAACATATTCAGTAACACACTCCAGAGCAAGAGTACATCTCTTTCACAAGTGGGTGCAAGTTTCTAGGTTCACAGTTGAGTTAATACAGTTATATAATATTGAACTCAGTATAAGCCCCCGGAGAGAGAGGCCTGCGGGTTGGAGAGAGGCCTGCAGGCCATGCAGGCCCAGGGAAGTCTGTTTAAAAATATTTTTAGGGGGGCTGGAGACATGGCTCAGCGGTTAAGAGTGCTGACTGCTCTTGCAGAGGACTCGGGTTCAATTCCCAGCACCCAAATGGTGGCTACAAACCGTCCTTAACTCTAGTTCCAGGAGAATCCAAAGCCCTTTTCTGACCTCTGCAGCATTGCACGACATGGGTGCACTCACATACATGCAGGCAATACACTCATACACATAAAATAAAAATGATAAATAAAATATTTAAAAAAATATTTTTAGGGCTGGAGAGATGGCTCAGTGGTTAAGAGTACTGGCTGCTCTTGCAGAGGACCTGGGTTCGATTCCTAACACCCACATGGTGGCTAACAACTGTCCTTAACTCCAGTTCCAGGGGATCTGATGCCTTCTCCTGACCCCCGTGGGCATTGCACGACATGGGTGTACTTATGTACATGCAGGCAATACACTCATACACATAAAATAAAAAATAATAATAAATAAAAATGCTTTAAAAATAAACTTTCAGTTTCTGTTTCCAGAACCATAGTCATCTCTGCCTCTCAAGATAATGGATGCTCAACACTCCTGGGTAGGTGTGAGACCTCCTCTCTAGCTCATGACTCAGGTCTTGGTTGTGGTATGCCACTGAGCACTAACTGATTTGGGGTTCCTTTTCCTGAATCCTGGTGCCAGCCCTAGAAATCCGTTGTTCTCCAGGTAGAGGTTAGAAACCTTCAAGGCTCTGTTACCACGCCTTGTATTCCATTTTCAGATTCTCATGGAAGACTCTCTCTCCTCTCCCCTCTCTCTCCCTCTCCCTCCCTCCCCCGCCTCCAATCAACCAATCACCTTATCACCTATATCGGTCATCACTATATTTTGCTATCACTTCATATTTGACAACATCCATCCATCCATTTCCCTGGTTCATGTCTTATCTTCTGTGTATTCCTTCCTTGTGGCAGAACCCCCAGTCACTCCACACTGTGTGCTGTTTTCCTTCCTGCATTGTGCAAGGGGTGCTTGCAGGCCAAGTGATCCTAAGATCACAGGGGAGCTTGGCATCTGGTGGGAATAGCTGGACACCTGGGGGGCAACTCTGCCCCTCACACTCCCCAGGTGTCCACGTATTTTTTTTCACTAATGAGGCAATTTATTAATCCAGCCCTTCTCCAGCCCCTTATCCTGCCCAGTGACCCCCCCCCCAAACCCGGTGAAGAAGCTGCCCTTGCCCTGGGGACCCTCGGGTGCTGTGTGCATACCTGACGCCCAGCCTCATTGTTATGGCGGTTCATAGCAGAGCGGGCATCTGGTCGGTTCTCTCGGGCATCTGCAAACTCTCGAGACACCATTCCTCCAAATTCAATGTCCTCGCTACAGCCGCCCCACTTCCAGCCCTCGCCTGGGGAGCCCTGGAGGCGGCTACTGCACCCACAGATGGCAGCAGAACCCTCAGCACAGGAGCGTGTCACTGCGAAGGCCACTCCCGCAGAGGCGATAGCGTGGACGAAGGCTGACTCCCGGGTGGCTGCAAAGGAAGGAGGTAGGGCGTTAAGGCCAGGTGAGGACTGCAGTCCAAAAGGCAGGGATCTGTGTATGGGGCCAAGAAGGGAGAACTCAGCACCTGCAAGTTCTCACCGCAGAGCTGCTAGGTTCTTTTCTGAAGAATCCTGATCCTGACCAATGTCTGAAACAGTGCAGCTAAATTTTTGTTTTGTTTTGAGTTGTAATTTCATAGTTCCCAGTCTTACTTTGAGCTGGGTTTTGTGTGGAAATAGGGGTGTGGTTTCATGCTTTTGCTAGTGAATATTGAGAGCACCATTTATCAAAGAGACTGCTATTTCTCTAATGTGCCTTCTTCACACTTTTTGTTGAAAATCAGTTGGGCATAATTATGTAAGTTTATTCTGGAGTTTCTATTCTGATTCATCAACCTATGGCCAACACACCACTATTTTGGTTATAACTCTGTAGTGTGCACAATGGAATATTATTCAGCTGTAAGAACGAGATCCTGTCACTTGCAGGGATTCAGAGGACACTATAACTGAGTAAGCCAGGCACAGATAGACAAGCAATGCTATCATTCAGGTGTGGAATCTAAAAACATTGGTTTCATAGACACAGGGAGTACAGTGGGTGGTGACTAGAAGCCAGGGGGAGGAAGATGAGGTGGGGAGAGAAGTTGGTCATTGGGTCCAGATTGTAGTTAAAGAGGAAAAGGTTCTGGTGTGCTATGGTTTTTTTTAATTACAATTTATTTTTGTGTGTGCTTGTGTGTGGAAAGGACAACGCTCCAGAGTGCGTTCTCTCCTTCCATCATGTGGGTCCCCAGGGTTGTCAGGCTTGAGGACAAGCGCCTGCACCTGCTGAGACATCTTGCTGGGGCTCCTGGTGTGCTATAGAACAGTAGTGTGACTCTAGTGAATGGAAATTTATTTTATTTTAAAAATAGTTAAAAGAGGCTGGGTATGGTGGCACACATGCCTTCAATCCTAGCACCTGAAGGCAGAGGCAGGCAGATCTCTGTAAAATTGAGACCAGTCTGATCTACATAGCTAGTTCCAGACCAGCTGGAGCTACAGAGAGACTGTCTCAAGAAAATGCTAAAAGAGGGGCTGGAGAGATGGCTTAGCGGTTGCAAACACTGACTGCTCTTACAGAGGACCTGGGTTCAATTCCCAGCACCTACATGGTGGCTAACAGCTGTCTATAACTCCAGTTCCAGGGGAATCCACTGCCTTCTTCTGACTTCTGTGGGCATTGCAGGACATGGGTGCACTTGTACACATACAGGCAATACACTCATACACATAAAATAAAAATAAATAAAAATTTTAAAAAGAAAATGCTAAAGGAGGATTTTGAATGTTCTTACCACAGAAAAGGATAAACATTTGTGATAATAGGCTAAGAACCCCAATTTGATCATTTACAGTGTATTCCTATATTAAAATACCACATAGCACCTCACAACTATGTGCAATTTTTTTTTTTGAGACAGGGTCTCCCTGTAGCCCCAACAGGCCTGGAACTCACTATGTAGACCAGGCTGGCCTTGAACTCACAGAGATCCACCTGCCACACCCGGCCTATGTGCAATTATTACATCAATAAAAGTAAAATAAATAAAAGATGGGATATAGCTCAGACTGTCCTAACCTAGACTGCCAGAGTCTGGGTAACCTGTTGCAGGCATCCAAGAACTCAGCCCCCTCCCACTTGGGGTCCCAGGAAGCTGGCTGGCCATAGACTGCCCACTCTGAACACTTGGCCTCAGCCCCTTGGCTCTAGCTTCTTAGCCCACTCTGCACCCTCCAGAGTCTTCTCTGAGTCCATATCCTACCTGAATCACAGAGAAGCTCTCACTTGGACTGGTATCCAGCCTCTAGCTGCCTCTACTAGCTACACACACAATGTGCACGAATAAGCACCAGCATCACTGGACACAACCCACTTAGCCTCCTGTCCCTCCATTTAGCAAAGGCCCTATCCTTATTTTATGTATTTTTTGAGTCAAGGGCCCTAGCCTAAGCTGGTCTTGAGCTTGCTGTGTAGGTGAGGATGAACTGGGTGTTGGAATTACATCTGTGTGCTACCACATCCAGTTTTATGTAGTGCTGAGGATGGAACCCAGGGTCATGCAAGCTAGGCAAGCACCCTACCGACTGAAGGACATCTCCAGTCCCTATTTTATCTTTGAAGGACTCATGCTGCCCTCCTGTGCCTTCAGGACTGTCACCTCCTCTACCCTTCTACACAGAGCCTGGGTCTGGGCTGGGGGGACTTGAACTACCTTCTGGGCTTAGGACTCAGTCTACTTCTCTCCCTGAACCTTCTCCTTCCATGCCTCAAGGTTGGGTATCCCTAGCCTTGGATACCTTATCTAGCCCAGAGAAACCCCTTCTTGCCCAGAGAAGGTGAGGCCCATAAGAGCTGCCCAGCCAAGTCCTCCTCTCAGCCTTTTTGGCTCTAAAAGATAAGGGGGTCAGTGCTCTGGGCCTTGCCCTTGCCCTGCCCAGAACAAGGGCTTTGGGCTCCCTGCTTATCAGGGCTCGAGCAAATAGCTGAGAGCCGGCAGACACACTTGAGGGGAGGAGCGCTCAGGAGAGGGAAAGGGCAGCAAGGGCTTAAACTTGAAGGGACAAGAGCTCATTCTTGCTCAGCTCTGTCACCAGCTGGCTGGGCGATACTCCCTGTCCACTGAGGCTCAGTTTCCCCTAGTGTCAAATGAGAAAGTGGGTGGGGCTCCTGATCATTCCGTGCCGGGCAGACTCAGTGCCGGGCAGACTCTGGAGCTGGCTTTCAACTGGCTAGCAAAGAAAGTAACACTAGAAGGCTCTGCAAACAGGTCCAGAAACTCCCAGCAGAGAGGCCAGAACAGAAGCTGCAGGCAGCAAACCAAATGAACATGAGACGGTGCATTCTGGGATGAGTAAAAACTGCAGCCATGGGTGTCTAAGCAGTTACCTGAGATACTGGTCAGTTAATTACAAGAAGAACCACTTAACTCTGCGTTTGAGAAACCTAGCATATACTAGACACACACTCACTTGTGATCTTTTAGTCTCATAGCTCAAGATGACCTGTAATTGTGATCTTCCTCTCAAGTACTGGGTGCAGACCACCATATCTAGCTGGTAGACACCACTTTAAGCCAGGGATAGAGTTAACAGCCCCAGCAGGAGGCAGATACCATGTGCCTCTCAAGAAGGATTGTATATCTTCAAGGTGTTAAAAATGTACGGCTTATACTTGATGGTTAGGATACATCTGCTAAACCAGACAGAGGTCCTTCCTATAAAATGACGGTCTCAGAAGTGAAAGCGGGCAGACTGGATGTGTGGAGGAACATGCTGGTACAAACACTGCACTAATGGTGTCAGGTTAGGCTTTGGTGATAAGTTGAGCTCAGGGGTGACGGATACAGCACGGTTATGCACTGCAGAAGTGCAGGAGACTGCCTGAGGGGACCTGAGACTTAAGTCGGCCTCAAAGTTATGGAGAATATATCTGGAGACTGCCCTGAAGAAAGGCTTTGGAATTTCCAGGTGACAGCCTATCATGGCAGAGATTTTAATCCCAGTAGGATTGGTTCCATGCAGGGATCTGGGACAGGACACAGGGTCACAGCCTTTCGGGGAGATCCTGGTAACTAAAAATACATGTTTTTGGAGTGAGAATCAATTGCTTTCACATGTTTTCCATGGGGTTTTGGAACATACATTGTGAACCCCTGTCCTAGAGCCACTCCTTTGCAGGGAGTGGATGAGATGGGGCTCCCCTGAGCTCCTGGGCGGGCATGGCAGTCACACTCATCACAGCCAAGTTCTTGCCACAGGCCATACCTTCTGTTTCTGTCCACTCAGCAGAAGCAGCTAGGGCAGGAATGAAGGCTTCCCGGCACCGGAAGTACTCCTCACTCCAGAAAACAAAAGCACCAGCCCAGGCATCACCAAGATGCCTCCCTTTAAATAGGATGTCGGAGGTCAGGTGAGGAGGGGATGTCTTAGAGACAAGTACCACCATTTTAAACAAACTGCCTGGGACGGAGGTAGGATGAGCTTTCTGGGCTGGAGGAAAGCCTGCTCTGTTCAGACCCCAAACTGCTCATACTACAGAGAAAGACAAGAAAAGGGTTACCTGAAAAAACTGATCCCTAAGAAGCACATTCCAAGCCAGGTGTAGTGGCTCGGGCCTGTAATCACAGCATCAAGGAGGATGAGGGAGGAGGATATGAGACCAGTGACTCTTTAGCCAGACCCTGGCAGGTGCAGGGGGGAAGCAAATTCTTCCTGAAGAAGCAGTCTTTCTTAGAGACTTGCCTTGCTATGGTCTCATTGAGTTCAAGCAAATCTCCATTTACCTGTCAACCATCTGCCTATTATCTATCTACTCATCTACTTCCATGTACCCATCCATCCACCTACCCATCCATTATCCACCATCCATCCATCCATCCATCCATCCACTTACCCATCCAGGATATGGGTCCATAATGAGCCAAGAACTAGGCTCAGAACTAGAGTAAGATGAGTAATATGCAAGGTACCTACTCCCAAGAACCAGGTCTGAGCCAAGAACGGTGGTACACACCCAAATACGTTATTGAGCACTAACCACATTCCAAGCTCCCTGCAGAGCCACCCTTTTATGGTGAAGTCATCCAGCAAGGGCCAATGTATGCTCAGAAAGTCCATGCTGTGTGAGTGCACAGAGAACAGACTGTCCTACCCTGGTGAGAGGTGTCCAGATAAAAGCTTCTGTTTGTTTTTGAGGCAGGGTCTTGTGTAGCTCAGGCTGGCCTGTGCAGCAGAGTATGACCTTGGCCTCCTGGTCCTCCTGTCTCCACCTCCCAAGCTTTGGGATTTTAGATATGTACCACCACATCTGGCTCAGATGAATTCCTTATCTGTAGTTGGCTCAAACAGAAAGAAGGCTCCAAGGTTAGTTATGGACCCCAGGCTGCACAGCAACAAAGGCAGAGCTCAGCAAAGGGGTCCTGAGAGAGGACTCTGCACCCTCCAATACAGGGTCTCTGAGCTCTACTAGGAGTCCCCTTGGCTGCAGTCTCAAGAATGCCATCTCTCTGCTCAGCCCCATACCCTATGGCCAAGGAAGAGATGCCCACTTATTCTCTCCTAAGAGGGGGAAGTTGGGAAGGGAGTCTGGGTCATGCCTATTGGTCCCAGAGGATCTCTGGGCTTTCAGAGGGACAGACATATCTCAACAGATTTCTTGGCAGGAGACTGGTTGCTCAGCTTTGCCCACACACAATGACATGAGGCAGAATGTTCTGGAATGCAGGGAGTTCCTCAGCCTGGGATCTGCCCAGCCCCATGCACATCACTGAAGGGCTACCTGGGACTCAGATCCATCAGTGAGAGGACAGAGAGGCTTTATCTGGCTGAGGTCCTCAGATTGGAGCCTGCACTAATTCTTTTTTCTTATTGGTGATCTGAAGACTAGTCTCTCACAGGACCAGAACTGCCAGGAGAGGAGGAGCGTCAACAAGAGAGAATGACTCTGACCTGCTCCCCAACTCAGGAGAATGCCAAAGGACTCTGGTCCCCTCATCAGTGGCTCCCATTGATGTGGACTCTGCTTGAAGACAAGTCCCTTGGGGATAGGCTCTGGGACTTAAGGTTCTATCTGTGGTTAGCTTAGGGCAGTACCAAAGCTCAGTGAGGACCGAGATGTAAATCTGCCCCTCAAGTCTTGTCCTTGTGTCTGGGTGGCTGGCCTTCTTTCTCTGAAGTTGCAGGATACTCCTGGGCTCAGCCTGCATGTTTTTCTAGGCTCTGCAAGGTAGTTACTTGCTCTGCAGCCCCTGGAGTTCAGTCTCCCTCTCTTCCGGGGCAGTGTGGACTGGCCAGGCTGGACACCCTCCGCTCTTCAGGGGCACAAATCCTGGGATAGGACATGCACAGGGGTCAGCAATGCCCAGGGTCAGAGACATGGCCCTTATTGGGTGGTCTCACTGCCCAGCAGAGACTCTCTGAACCCTTCCTGGAACAATGGGAAATGCCTGTTTGTAAGACCCCCTCCCCACCTGCCACCACCATCAACCAGTCAGGTCTGCAGGGTGAGTCCCACACAGCCTGGGCTCAGGGTCAGCTCTAAGCCCTCCTCATCCTTAGGTCTATAGGGTAAGTCCCCAACCACCTAGGCTAAGAGTCCTCTCTGAGCTCTCCTGCCCTAGGATGCTTGGAACATGACCAGTTCTTCCTGTTGAAGCTACTCTGCACAGGGCTAAGTGAGGTGACAAAGGATCACCCTAACCCATGCCACACCCCTCAGGAGGCACACTGAAGAGTTAAGGTGGGCAGCTTGGCCTGAGTGTGCCAGGCACCTCCCTTCTGAGGTGACTCTGAATTTCCAGGCTCCAACTGAGAGACCACCTTTTCTGTCCACCGGTGGGAGGGGAGAGGAGGAGGCCTCTACCTCCTTGAAGCCCAAGGTGGCACAGCCAGGTCGTGCAGACTGGCCAGGGGCCTGCAAGCCACCATGGGCAGGGCACTACTTGGCTGTTTCAACCTCTGTCACTCCAAGAAAGGATAAACCATCTTTCTTAGTCCAGGCCCGATGGCGGAAAGAGCTTCTAGAACATTCTCTGGGTGGGCACCCCTTCCCTTGCAGTGCTCGGAGCAGCAGGCTGAGGGGCAGCCAGGAGCATCAGTGCAGCCCCAGCTGGTGGCTTGCAGGCCAAGCCCCGCCCCGGCGCCTCCATTTCCGAGGCTGCACACCGTCCCTCCTTCCCCAGACCCCTCTCCAGGCTTCGCGGAGCCCGGCGGCCCGTCGGGGGTGTCGCGGTGGCATTTGGTAATCACGCGGCGGCACAAAAGGCCTCGGAGCCACCTGAGAGCGGAATGCGCCCGCGCCCCACCGTGGCCGCGGCCCCTGACACCGCCCGGGCCCGCGCGGCCGGGAGCCTGGCTGACCCGCTGGGGCTGATGAATCCGGCTTTGTGCGACACTGTCACGCCGCGTTAGGCCCACAATGGCCAGCGATATTTTATATGAATTTCCCCCTGGCCGGTGATTAGGCGATCGCCGGCCAGTCATAGCAACCTGGAAGTATGCGCTGCCCGCCGCGCCGTCGGGCGCGAGGGGAAATCCTCATTCAGCTGCTTTAATTCAACACCCCGAAGGGCGTGTGAATCGCCAACAGCATTTTCACTTTTCCCTTGTGCTTAATCTTGTCGTCGTCGCAGGGACATTGTGCTCCGGGCCGGGCGCAGTGGGGTGTCGGCCGGGGTCCCCCCTCCCACTGTGGAGAGTTAATGATATACCGGAGAGGCCCCTGGAGCCAGGGGAGCCCCCCACCCCCAATGCATCATAAATGGTAACACTTTCCGATGGAGGAGTCAGGGGTCGCAACCTGGATTTGGGGACTCTGCTTCCCTAAAAAGCTGCCCTTTCTGTCCCTCCAGAGCCCTAGGCTCTGGCTGTCCCGGCAGCCTGGCCCCACCCGTGCTGGCCCCTCCATAGGCTTAGCACATACCGAGAGGTGGAGGACCACCCCCCGAGGGGCCAGGAGGCTACACAGGGCGGTCAACAGGAAGGGGCTTTGCCTGGGGGAGGGGAGGAGGCCCTCTCTGTTCAGACCCCAAGTAGAACAGGGAGCAAGTTGGAAAGAAGGGAAGTTCTGCCCTGGATTGACCAAGGCCAGGGGTCTAGGTATCCAGCACATAGAGACTGTGATGCCCATAAGCATCCACTTCCACCACCTCTGGTGGCTCCAGAAGTCTTGAGGACCCACCAACAGTCCAAACACTATGTTGCTTTGCATAAAGCTGGCCTCAAGGTGGGCCACAGGAGAGAAGGGTGGACATCACCCTACAAGGTAGAAAGCTCAGGCTGGAGGTGCTGTCCATGTCAGTGAGGTTCAAATAAGGTTTTCACAGTGAATAAGGACTGCCTCTACAGGCAGCAAGCCCCTAGGGGTCCTTAAGATCAGAGGATAGGAAGACCTCTTCAAGGGGTGCAGGCACCTCCAACGAATGGGCACCACCTAGGACCAGGAACCTTAGGTTTCTGAAGACCCCTAGGCGGGATCTACTCAGTGTGGCTGCAGGTTGAAGCCCCAGTTCCCAGGACTGTGGGCTCCTGCTCACACTCTCTCATGTCCTTGTAATACTTATCTAAGATGCAAATATCCCATCCAACCAAGAGAAAGGTGTCCACCTTGCAAGGCCACTTGTTGCCTGAGAGCCTGCTTACTGAACGCTGGGCCACCATGTCCACTGCACTTCCCGCTGCTCTGGCAGCCACAATGCCCGTTTCCTTGACCTCCATCCTGTGGACCTGGAATGCCCTGCCCAGCCTTCCTCAGCCACCCCACCCCTTCACCTTGCCAGAGATCAAGACAGGGGTGTCACCCAGCTCCTGCCTCCAGGTGTTCAGGGGCCTGCCCCAAAGGACAGATAAGCTGCACATAGCCTCCCTGCACTCAAAATTCTTCAAATGCTTCCTAACCCAAGGTAACTGAAACAATCCTGCTACCTTTGGATGCAAGAGGCAAGCACTTTTCAGGAAAGACCCAGCTCAGAATCTGAGGTCCTGGCCCATGTTTCAAGGGCTAGAGCTTCCCCAGGCTCAGTGTGGTGCCCTCAGTCTCAAACCCGGCATGGGGCTGGAGGCAGATGTGAGCACACACTCTCCATGTGCTTACATACATGACCATTTATATACGTCTGCTCAGTATACACATAAGTACACATAGATATGCAGTGTACATAGAAACACCAGACAGAGACAGGTGCTCACATATGTACACACAATGCACAGGAACACATATTCACATATAATCATATGTAATGCACATTCACACATCTTCACGCACATACACAATACACATGAACACACAGGTATACAAATGTACATGCACACTGGCACAGGTATACATATACCCATGCACACATCTGTACACATTCACACACAGCACACATATTCGTATATTCACACATATATCCATGCAAAGCATATCCAGTCATCCACATAAATGCACACTGAAACATGGCCCATGCACAGACACATGTGCAGACAGACTCACTAAAATGCACACACATACATTCACAACTGCACACACATGCACTTGCCACCTAACACACACATGCACACATATATAACACATGAGTCCATATATGAATGCACATGCATGTATATATACTCCCATGCACACATATATAACATGCGCATACACATAGTGTACACTATTCTTACATGCATACACAAATATATAACATCATGCACATGTGGATGCACAGGCTCACATGTTTACACATGTATATAACACATACACATATGCATGTACGCTCACATCGCATGTGTGCATATATAATACATGAACACATGCATAGACATACACCCTTACATGCACATACAACATATGTATATACACATGAGTGTATACTATTCTCACTTGCACATACAAATATATAACACATGCACACACATAGATGTATACTCTCACAAACGCCTGGCATGTGTGCACACATGTGGGCACAGTTTCACATACATGCATGTGTGCATATATAACACTGCACACATGCATGGATGCACACTATCACACACATATGTAACATGCATTCACCCATGGCTGTGCCCTCTCACATACATGCACACACATGCATGTATAACACATGCATACACCCATAGATGTATACTCTCACATGCATGCATGTGCATGATCACACACTGTACATAGACCTAGGTGCTATCACATAAGTGCACATCCCCACCACATACACACACATGCATGGGCATGAGAAGCTGGCCCCTTCCCTCACAGCTGGCTGGTAGATGTTAAACTCTGTTCAGAGGCCACCTCAGTAGGGGTGGCCAGGCACCCCTGTGGTCCCTGCCACAAAGCCTGGGGTGACCTTTGACATGATTAGGGTCACCCTGACCCTAATCCAATCAGATTGATTACTTCGAGGCCAGTGGGCAGACAGAGGGGGGCTCCTGGGGCACCTAGAGGAAGCCTTTCTCCCCTGACCACCAGGAATGGGGCCACTTCTGAATCCCTGTGGGAGACGAAGGGGGAGGAAAAGTGAGGAGGCGGTTCCGAGACTTGGTTCATCCAGCAAAAAGAGAGAAGGGTGAGATACCCTAAGAGAAGGCAAACAGGAACAGGGAAGGGAGCCAAAGAGAGGAGGGGAAGGAGGCTGCGGGTATGGATGGGGGACAGGGAGGAAGAGGAGGAAGCTGCACACCACACGCAGAGGAGCTCCACATGCTTGCAGAGCTGGTCCTGGGCAGAAAAGCCTCTGGCACTGACCGGGGCAGTCATTCGAGGTTCCAGCTCACAAGTGGCTTTTAGAAGGAAAGGGTGTGGGCAGAGGAACATGGGCACCTGCAGGCCTCTGTCCCACTGATGTGAATGCCGCTCTCCAGGGCACCTGTGGGACTGTTTGACCCTAAACAGCCAACCATGTTTGTCCAAGACCCGCCCCGCCCCCAGCCCTCAGCACCCTGCAGCTCCCTTACCCTCACCAACATCATGAATGAGATGGGGCACTGACCTCAGGAAAAACCTACCACAAACGTTCTTACAGGCAGGGGCTCCTGGTTCCCCAGAAACAACTTAACCACATGTGAGGTCCCTGCTGGCCTCTCTTGCACTTTTCCCTTTCTCTCATTCCACTGTCTATCTGGGGAGTTTGAAGCCAGCTATGGAGGCCTCATTTTGCTCTGGTTTCCCCACTTGTTAAACAGATGCACCACAGTGTTGGCCTCAGATAGGTCTTAGTATTTGACTGGCTACTAGGTGTGAATTCTCAGACAGCTTTTGGGAAACACTGACTATGCATGTTGAAAGAGGGAAGGACAAAGTCTCTCATAGTCCAGCCTAAGTACCACCTCCCCTGGGAGGCCCTAATCTAGGGTATCCCCAAGAAACCCTGGTGTCCAGCCCCTGACTTTCAGTCACCCAACATCCTTATAAAGCACCTACCATGTGTTAGAGTATACCTGTTCTGCCCACAGGGTGCTGACCATATGCACACCAGCTGTGCACACCTGCTGTGTGTGATAGGAGCTACTGTCACACACGACATTCTCATGAGAGTCCCTTACATCCCAGCTCTGGTTCTGGGAGATTTCTCATCCCTGGAGAATTGGTCCTAGAAATCAAGAAAGGGGTGCTGCCATTAAGGACACCACCTGTGAACTCCGTCATCTGTAACTTTGTTTTCTACCTAATTTAAGGAGGGAAGCTCGGCGTGGTGGTCCACACCTGTAGTCTCAGGTGCTTATAAGGCTGAGGCAGTAGAATTACCTGAATCTGGGCATTCAAAAGGAGCAGGGGTAAAATAGCAAGATGTTA
Organism: Nannospalax galili; assembly: GCF_000622305.1. Taxonomy (NCBI): domain Eukaryota; kingdom Metazoa; phylum Chordata; class Mammalia; order Rodentia; family Spalacidae; genus Nannospalax; species Nannospalax galili. Next base: position 85,295 of record NW_008328000.1, read on the forward strand.
TCTCAAAAATAAAAATGAATGTAATTGAGCTATGTGTGCTCAGATTTAAATTAACCTGATAATAGATCGTCATAGGATTTTTTTTATGTGAAACCCCAAAATTAAAAGAACTGATTATTTTTACAAAAACAAAAATAAACTCCCTTAGGGCTAAAGAGATCACTCAGTGGCTAAGACTGCATACTGCTCTTGCAAAAGACCTAAGTTCAGATCCCAGCACAGCCACATCAGGTGGTTCACAACCACCTAGAACTCTAGCTCCAAAGGGTCTTGATACCTCTGGTCTCTTCAGGTGCCTACAATCATGTGGTAAACACACACACACACACACACACACATTCAAAATATGTAAAATAAAGGACTCTCAAAACTAAATAACTAAGGCCAGAAAGATGGCTCAGTGGGTAAAGGCATTACCACTAAGCCCAAAGACCTGTGCTATAGCACACACACAAATAAATAAAGTTAAAATGCAATAAAAAGCCAGGTATAGTGTCATAAACCTTTAATCCCGGCATTTGAGAGGTAGAGGCAGGGGCTCTCTGTGAGTTTGATGCCAACCTGCTCAACATAGCAAGTTCCATGCCAGCCAGGGCTGTATAGTGAGACCTGTCTCAAAACAAAACAAAACAAAAAATGTAATAAAAACCAAACCAAACAATCAAAAGCTTTGCAAACCTAAAGCAACCCAATTAAAACACAGGTAGAAGAACTGATTAGAGTTTCTCGAAAGAGGACACATGACTGATAAATACATGAAAAGATGCTCACCCCCACCAGGGCAGTGCCAGAAAACAAGCAGCAACTGGATAAGCACTGGGAGGTGGAGAAGCAGAACTCGCATCCCTCGTCCATCAGTGATAGGAATGTAAAAGTTTGGCACTTCACTGTTAAACACAAGGGCTCCTCTAACCCAGCAGGTCTACTACTGGATACACTCAGAAGTGAAAACACTTCTACACACAAAACATGTTGTCTTCTAACAGAAAGAAAATTCAAATGCCCATTGATGGGTCATAGACAGGCAAATGTAGTCGAGGGCTCACACTGAAATTTTACTGAACCCTGAAAGGGAAAACGTTCTGGCGCATACTACAGATGTGGGGGCTCTGGACAGGGGAGTGTCCACAGGCTCCATCTCTAGAGCTGAGCCATAGTCAGGCTCAGCTGTAAGCTGACTGTAGAGGTAGAGTTTTAATGGCTGGCCTCAAAGCTACTCTGTCCATTGGGATTCCCATCAGGGACATCTATATCTTCCTGAGGGTGTAGCCTAATCCAGACTTGCTAAGGGCTCATCATTGTGGCTCAGCTCTGCACACTGACTCAGGTTCTCTGCCCTTCACTCCTTGTGGAATGAAGTGGCCACTTGGCTAGAAACACTATCATTGAGGTTCTTTTCTCCTGGCCTCCAGCTGGGCTCAGCTGTCCAAAGGCGGGAGTTGATGGGCAATGCAAGTGCCCTCTGCTCCTGTGAGAGAGACACCCTAGCATTATGGAGATGGTAGCATATTCCCACAGACTCCCCAGATGGAAGCAGGGTGTGTTAGTTACTGTTACTGTGATAAAATACCCAGCAGAAACAACATGAGGGAAGGTTCATTTTGGATCAGAGTTTCAGTGATTCACGCCATCGTGGTGATGACAGCAGGGTGGAGAAGTAGTTCTGTCTGCAGCAGCAGGAGCTTGAGGCAGTGACTTGTTCATCAGGAGGCAAAAGCCACCGGCGGAACCTTCAAAGACCAGCCCTTCCTAACCTGTTTCCAATAGACAGATCCCACCTTCTAAAGGCTTTGCGGCCTTCAAAGTACAATCACAAGCTGGGGTCTGAGTTCAAAACATGAGCCAGTGAAGGACACTCCAGATTCCAACCACAGGTTGTTAGGGAACATCCAGCATCCCTCCTCACCCAATCAATACAGCCTTCCTCTGTCACCTGCTATGGCTCTAAGTGGGACAGATGTCTACCTTCTCCCCATTACCTGCTGTTTCTTATCTGGAAAAGCAAGGTCCTGCGAATCCCCCATGCTGGCAATGGAGTCTCACACCCACATCATGCCTGGGACCTGTATGGGCCCCTTGGCACTCTGTAGGTCTTTTGCCTGGGCACCACAGCTATGACAAGGCAAAGAGATCCACATGAAAAACAGCTACTTTGTATGCCCACCGAGCTTCTATTGTGCACACTCACATGTGCACATGTACTGAGCCCTGGAGGCTACTATATGTAGCCATACACATGCACATGGATGCACACATGAGTGTAGCCCACAATAAAGCCATGCATGTACATACATATACATACTATAGCCATACTTACTGCCATGCTTTGAAATGAAGGATCCCAGGGACTTTTGTGTTAAAGGTGTGGTTGCCTGCTGAAGGGCTGCTAGAAGGTAAATGAATTCTGGACTGGGAACTGATCAGTAGGCTTATCGGATTCATACTATGATGATATTGTTAGGAGGCAGAGCCTCCTTGGGGGAACTGGCTGGAAGATGATGGGGGCATGCCCTGGAAAGATATCCTCCTGTGCCAGCTTCACCTCAGGCCCAAAGCTGTGGAACCATCCAACCAAGAGCTGAATGCTCTGAAACCATGAGCCAAAATAAATCCTTCCTCCTTTAACTTAGCTCAGGTATGCTGTCATTACAACAAAACCACATACACATATGCTAGAAACTACTTATTCATAGTCACACATGAGCACAAGTATGCACTCACTTGTGTGGCACATACACATATTATACTCACATACACACATACAGGCACACACAAACATACAGAATGCACCACATAGACACACACACACACACACACACACACACACAATCTAAGCCACACCTGGTGAGCCACACTATCTTAGAGACCCTAACTTCCCCTATACATAGCAGTGACTGTTCCTGTGGAGAGCAAACTATGTAATTAGTCTGACTTGCAGCTCTGTGAAGTTGCAAGCTGCAATTACGTTCCCATTTTATAGACAGGGATGCTGACACTCCAGGAAGTGAGCTGTTGGATGTCACCAGGAAAGGAAATCAATGGTGGGCCAGGACACTGGGCCTGGGTGAGGGGGACAGAGGAACGATTAAGGTCTGGCTGAGGGCATCGTCTTCATATGAGGAGGCCAGCTGACTTGAGAGTGGAGACAGGGAGTTGGGCAGAACCACACTGACAGCTGGGAAAGAGTGCTTCCAGTAGGGCCCCGAGAAGCAAAAGGCATGGGGTCAGACAGTGCAGGGAGCAGAATAGACATGCTTTGACCTGACTGGGAGAAATAACTTAGGCTCCTTCAAGGTCATAAAGAAGCCATTACAGGCCCCCAGCCCCAGCTCCCTCTCCACAAGGCTGTCCTCTTTCAGGGCACAGTATCCAGTGCCCATGTTTACAGCCAGACTTGTACATCTCTGACTGCTGCTTTGCTCTAGAGGTCATACCATGCCTCAGGTGTGAGAAGCATCCTGGAGACTCACAGGGCTGGCGAGGGGCCAGTCAGGGGCTGAGTACTTTCTGGCCACTGTAACAAACACCCTAGGCTGGGCAATTCCGGAACCACAGACATCAATTGCTCATAGTGCTGGAATCTGGAAGTCCAAGGTCAAGGCACGGTAGAGTCTGTGTCTGGTGAGGGCTGCTTCCTGATTTGTAGATGACCCTTTCTGCTGTGTCCTCACATGAAAGAAAGGGTTGGGAGTTCACTAGAGTCCCTTTCATAAGGTCACTAATCCCATTTTTGAGGTATCACTCTTATGACCTAACCACCATCCTGTAAGACAGAGAGGATTTCGACATGAGAATTCCAGAGACACATTTGGTCCATTGCAGGAAAAAGGGGAAGATGGGAGCAGGAGGAAGGGCTGAGAGGGGAATAGGGTTTGTGGCTGTTTTGACCTCAAGGGCCCAGGTACACAGCTGAAGGTCTCTCACAGGAGCCCCTACAATGAAACAGAGGTATCAAGATGGTGGTGGGAGGATTTGCTGGGAGGTTATTAGGTTCTAAATTGAAGCTGAAGATGTTGCCACCAAGACTTTGAAGATGGAAGGCTCACTGAAACCGCCCCCCCTCCCCGCAAGGTTTTGACATGAGCAACTGAAGGTTGGCATTGCCTGCTCTACCATGAGGAACCCAGGGGAGGGGCAGAGTTGTAAGAAGGCCAGATAGGTCCCAGCCTTGGCTGTCTTGTTAGGAACACACCCAGGGATGGCAGGGTCAAAAGTTGGGCTTTTCCAGTGTGTCCTGCCCCATTTTGGCTGGGGTAGCTTCCCTTTAGTGCCCAGGAGCCCTGAGGCCACTTTCCATGCTAGTGGCCGTGGTCAGCAAGCCTTGGTTCCTGCCTGCTGTGCCTCAGTCACAGTGATGTCACTGGCTCACTTCCTGCAGAAGGCACTGGGTACCTCATGTATCCCACCCTTCATGTTGGTCTCCCAAGGTGACCTTAATATGCCATTAAGTATATGTGTCTGAGTTCCACCCCATAGTCCAGCAGAAAGTTCTGAAGGTCATATGTCAGCAAAATGTCAGAATCCATGACCAAATGACCAGAGCAAAATGTCAGAATCTACGAAGATCAAGAGGAAAGAGTCAAAGGGCACAGCAACCAAGAAGACAGAGCCATGGGACTGTGGGAGAGCTCACCCTGCTGCCTCTTTAACATGAGGAGGGGTAGTAGCCCACCATCCCCAAAGCGAGTGCTCGGTTCCTCCAGCAGAGTAGACCTCAGGACTGTGTCTATTTTGACCTGTCCAGGTGAAAGGACCTTGTTTCACCAAACTTCAACCTCTGTCTGGGCACATTAATGGCTAGGCAGAGCAATGGTGCAAAACCAGCAAAAGTCAAACCTGGGGTGCCATGCGGTGAGTGGCATTAGGAGAGAAACCCACAGCTGGTGTCACATACCACAGCAGAAAGTTGAACATTTCTGACCTACCTTAGCCACTTCGGTTCCACAGGGGACAGCAGAATTAGGTCAGGTCAAAATATATTCTATGCCTGTATTTGAAAATGTCCTCATAAAACCCAGTATAATGACTATATGCCAACTTAAACAAAAAATAAAAAGAAATGAAAAAATTCACAGGTATTGTTACCCTTTACATATAAAATTTGAAGGAACACACACACACACACACACACACACACACACACACACACACACACCCCATGTAATGGAATAGTATTTAGCCATTAAAAGGATGTCCTCATAAAACCCAGTATAATGACTATATGCCAACTTAAACAAAAAATAAAAAGAAATGAAAAAATTCACAGGTATTGTTACCCTTTACATATAAAATTTGAAGGAACACACACACACACACACACACACACACACACACACACACACACACCCCATGTAATGGAATAGTATTTAGCCATTAAAAGGAATGAAACATTGGTGTGTGTTACAGACACAGATGAACCTTGAAACCCTCATACTCAATGAAAGAAGCCAGCCGCAAAGGGCCACAGAGTGCATAATTACACACAGAGGAAATGTCCAGAATGGGAAAACCACAGGGATAGAAAGCAGATCAGTGGTTGCCAGGGGCACTGCTTAATGGGTTTGGGGTTTCCTTCTGAAAGATGAAAATATTTTGGAACCAGAAGTGGTAGTGGCTCAGCTCTGTGGGTGTGCTAAGTGTGCTGGAATTGTATGTTTTAAAGTGATTTAAATTATATGATTTTCCACTCGTTTTTTTTAAGGCATGAAAGCTTTAATTTGGGGTGTGTGTTCTCTCCTGTCCTCTGTCTCTCCTCTATCACTCTATCTCTCCTTTTTGTTTCCTTTCCTATCTCTCTATCTTCGCTTCTGTGTCTCTGTCTCTGTCCTGGGGTCCCAGGCACCATGAAAAGAAGCCCCTGTCCCATTCAGAGCCCTCCATGATGTCTGATGCTGAGCCAGCCTCACGTGGACCTGAGTGTAGATAGAACCCACTGGGGCGCATAGCCAGCCCAGCCCCTGACCCGCAGCAGCCAGAGGTCAATGCACGGTAATTATTGCTTTAACCACTACATTTTAGGATAATTTGCTCTTTGCCAGCAGCTAACCAACACCCAGCCCTCCTGCCGTCCTCTCGTTTCCAAACTAGTTCACAGGCCCCAGCACCCTGCTGGCTCACACACCACCTCCACCACCCTCTCCTACCCTCTCCTACCCTGTGGGTTTCTGGCTCTCTTTCGTTTTTTCTCTAAGGCCCTCCTGAAGCCCTGGCTGGGAGGAGGAAGGAGGAGGTTCAGACAGGTGCCCTGTATCTGTGCCTGCACAGTAGTCCAAAGGGCCTCATGATGCCCACATAGAGATGCACCCTGACTGTCCACAGTACCTTTGTCCAGCACGGGGCCAAAGATGGCAAGGCTGTTGCTGACAGTGGTACAGTTCCAGCGCCGGCCACGGAACTGATGTTGGCACTCCTGAATGCCGGCCTTGACGCCCTCAGCCACACTGGGCATGATCTCGACGTAGTTCCTGCAGAAGCGCAGCTGCTTGGGCACCAGGCCCGGAATACTGGCACAGAGGATGGGCTGGGTGCTCAGGGAGGAGTACTGGGGCCCCACAGCCAAGGACCTGGTGGGAAGACAAGGACATTAACATGGCCATTCCTGGAATCAGACAGACCCTTTGCTGTGCAGCCTGATGCTGTTCCTGCCCTGAAGGAAACCTCCAGCCAGGACACTACTGACCATGTACCCAGGACCCAAGCCACCACGATTTGTTGTGCGTAATAACCAGACCAGTGTCCCTGCTCTGAGCAGGTTCAGAGACTTCACACTGGGGCTGAGGCTCCTGAAGGCACTGGAGGATACATAGACTAGACCAAGATGGCAGATGCCTGGGTCCCTTGTATAAAGTAATATTGTATTTGCCTATGACCTGCACACCTTCCTGTTTACTCCGAACCACTACTAGATGAAATCAACACTAACACAATGGGAATGCCAGGTAAACAGTGCTCATCCTACTGCAAAGAAATGCTGACACATTAAAAAGTCTACACCTGTTCAGTATACATGCAGTGATTTTCCAAATATTTTACCTTGTTTTTTCAATTGATTTTTGGGTTTGTGGATTTTTTTTTTCAAGACAGGGTCTTGCTATGCAGCCCTAGCCTGGTACTCACTGTGTAGCCCAAGTTGGCTTCAACCTCGCAATAATCCTCTTGCCTCAGCCTCTAGAGAGCTGGGATTATAGGTGTGTGCCACCATACCCAGCTCTTTGCAAACATTTTCAATCCTCACTTGGTTATATCTGCACCTGCAGAAACCTCACATGCAGAGCACTAGATGTACAAAATTGAACACTGATTTATCTATTTATTTTGTCTATCTGTCTATCATCTATCTATCTACCTAGCTACCATTTAGCTATTTACTTATTAAGACAGGGTCTCATATAACCCAGGCTGACCTGGAACTCACTAAGTAGCTGAGGATGACCTTGAACTCTTGACCCTCCTGCCTCTATCTCCCCAGTGCTGGAATTACAGGCATGTGGTGTTGGGGGACTCTGGTGCTAAGGTTGTAGTTCTCCATGTCCGGATAGCTCTAAGGGGCTTGGCGCTATATGGAAGGATGCCCTTTCTCAGCGGGGCTTCCTGCCTGACTTACCTGGAAAGTGCCACCAAGCACGGATACCTGACCTTATTTGGAACAAGACCTTTGACATAGTTACCTGCAATAAAAACTGCCCCCAGGTTTTTTCTATATGATAATTAGGCATTGCCCTATAGTCGGATGATAGGATCCCCCTACCACATGTAAATAAAGCATACTGTGAGCACCTATCAGCTAAGGCTTTGGCTGCTGCCTCCACACCATATTTTCCCTAACCCCCACTGAATAAATGGAGCTGTATCACTGAATCTGCCTCCCCGGAAGGGCTTTCTTCTGTCAGTGCTCACTGGCTGTCCTGACCCTGTTTGTCGCTTCTGCTCCCTTTGTCCTCGTGGACCGGTGGCCAACAACCCACGAGGGGAGGGAGAGACCCCACAATGTACTACCATAGTTTATGCAGTGCTGGGAATAGAACCCAGGGCTTTGTGCATGCTGGGCATGAAGATACTCTACCAACTGAGCTCCATCCCCTTCCTGTTGTTGTTATCATTGGTATTTAAAACAAGGGCTCCCTATGTGGCTGAAGCTGGCCTGGAACTAGCTGTGTAGCCAGGTTAGAACTTATGATCTTCCTGAACTTCAGTCTTCTTGGTGCTGGGATTATACAGGCATTCACTACCACAGCCAGCTTTTTTGAACCTCAACTTAAAAGAAGGACTAGCCAAACCTTCCTGGGGACTGGTCAGGAGGTATGAACAGAGTTTCTTGAGGCTATGGCTGCCCATTGATGCTTAATACCCCATCAGATGCCTCCAGCTCCAACTTATGATTTCCAGGTCCCCAGAACATCTGTCCCTGGGATCTACTCCCCATCAAACTGGACTCTTTCCCATCTCCTGAAGCCCACAGGGATGCTGCCACATCTCTGCCCTAAGCACAGTGCTGCCTTCATCTCTCTTGTGCATACCACAGAGGGAGGGCTAATCTATTTACTCCTTCATCCTTTCACTCTCTGGGAGCCTGTGTGCTGGACAATAGGTTTCCTACATGCACACCTGCCTACGATAGGCTCTGTGTTTGTAGGAAGGCCAGCCCTGGTGCAGGCTGGGAGCTGCTTCAGCTCAGGGTAGCTGTGGAACTTTCCTCTCCAGGCCCCTAACCTGTGTTTAGTCTGGCTCAGAGCTGCCCCCTTCCCTCCTGCAGTAGAAATTGACTCCTATTTCCCTCCCTGGGTGTAGACCACTGTGGCCCCGTGTGTGCCTACATCAGTGGTAAATGGACCAGGCAAGGAGACTGAGTGGGGCATGAGTAGACACTCTCGGCAGGATGGAGAATCTTCTCTCTAGGGTCCTGGCTTGAAGGCTGAGACACGGGTATGGTGGACTGGAGTCAGTGCCCCCTGCCCTCAAGAATGGCAGAGAGGATAGGCCTGGCCAGGTGCCCAGAGTAGGAAGGGGAGAGACTGGATTAAGGAGGAAAGCCTTGATTGCTCCATCACCTTGCCATCCTTGGCTGACCACCTTAAAACCAGAAAGTCCTGGATGTGTCTCCTCAAGCTCACCTGCTTTCCTCCTGCTTTAGCAGCTCCAGAAGGGCCTTAGCTCTCCTTCTGCCATTCCCAGTCCTCCCTCTGATCCCACAACCCTCTGTACCCATATTCAGCCTGAGACCCTCCCACTTGTGGAAAAGTAAGAGCAAAATCTTTCCTGTCCAACCAGTTCCATCTTGCTTCCTACACTCCTCCATCTGATGACCATTCAGCTGGGTCCAGACTGCTGACCTCCCTCTCCTGGAATCCTGGGTTCCCCTGAGCCTAGGGATGTAGTCTGTGCCTACAAAGTACCTTTCCTTTAGGCCTCTGCCTGGGCAAGCAGCCCAAAGGTTTCAATTGACACCTTAGTCATGAATTCAAGTTCTCGAGGAGAGGGAGGCTGGAAAACCAAGCAGCTGGGCCTCATGAGTAGCCAGAAGACAGGGTGGGTGATGGGCAGAAAAAAACAGGGTCTGAGTCAGGTTCGCTGAGCACTTCAGGCCACTACCACACCTCTTTCTGCCTGGTCCAACCATCTATCTGTCTTCCAGAATCCTCCTGCCTCTGACCAAGGAATGACTGATGTGGTTGGGGTGGTGACTATGGAACCAGGCTAGTCATTCTTAAGTTGTGAATGCCAGAGAGGAAGTGTTCTGGGGACCATGTGTAGGCAGAGGCTGAAGGATCAATCACCCCAGTTTGGGGAGCTTCCCTAATGGAATGTTACCTCCACTCATGAACCAGGATGCTTCACTTCCATCCACTGCACCTGGCAACTCTCCACATGATGCTTATGCCCAACTGGTCAGAGTCATGGTGGACTAGTGTGTACACCAAACAAGATGACAGAAGCTGGGCCTATGATCATAGAAGCCAAGCTACTTAGGAGGCTGAGGCAGCAAGATCACAAGTTCAAGGCCTGCTTGGGCTGCAAAGAGAGTTTGAGGTCAGTCTGGGAAACATGAGAGAGTATCTCAAAGAAAAAGTACAAAAGGTGCTGGGGCTATAGCCCAAGGGTCAATCCCTAACACCAAAAAAAAAGAAAGAAGGAAGTAAACGGAGGAAGGGAAGGAAGGGAGGGAGGCAGGG
>NW_008328000.1:95700-110185 GCF_000622305.1 Nannospalax galili
GGAGGAAGGAAGGAAGGAAGGAAGGAAGGAAGGAAGGAAGGAAGGAAGGAAGGAAGGAAGGAAGGAAATGATGGGTAAGAGAGGGTATCAAGGCACGGGGGTACAGGATATACCAGACTGAGGAAAATATAAGCTATGGACACCTGAGTGTTTGTGGTCCATGTTCTGTACCTTTGCTGAATATGTGAAACTTTCTCTGAAGGAATGGTTGTAGAAGCAAGTTATGGCTCTGTACTGCATATTTCAGGAATGGCCAGTTTGTGAGGCTCTGGGTCCTAGTCTCTTTTTCTTTCTTTTCTTTTTCTTTTGAGACAGGGTCTCATGTAGCCCAGGTTGACCTCTAACTCACTATGTAACCTAGGATAATCTTGAACTTCTGATTCTCTTGCCTCCACGTCCTGAGTTCGGGGATTACAGGCATGTACCACCACATCTGGTTTCTGCAGTGTTGGGGATCAAACCCAGGGCTTTGTGCATGCTGGGAAAGCATTCTACCCACTGGGCTACATCCATAGCTGCCAGAGAGGGGGTGAGAGCAACTGTCTATCCATCCAAAAGGACAGTCTTTACTCCTTGAATGTAGTAGAAGACAAAGATGTCCTTGAGTGGCAGAAAAAGAGATCCTGGCTTTTTCTGTCTTCAGAGTAGGAACTCCCCAGGGCCAGTGGCCAGTTGCAGAGAGAAGTTGGTCTCCTTTGTTAGATGCCAGATGGTGGTGGGGTTGGAAGATGAGCTAAGGAAGAGGGTGCTGCCAAGCCCCAGAACCCCAAAAGTGCTGTAGACAGAGCAGAGCTGTAGATCTCAGCTCCCTTCTTACCTTGCTGGGTGGGTGTGGGTGTGGCCCCCAGGGAAGGCAGAGAGGGGACTTCCACAGCAGTTCCCCCTTCCTCTGGGGGTGCTGACTCAGCCCACTCTGTCACCCCTCCTCTGGGCAGGCCCCTGCTTGCCTCCTGCCCTAGCTAGGAGGCCAGAGTATAAGCAGTTCCTGAAGGGGAGCTGTCTGCCTTCCCTGGATCCAAGGACCCCTAAGTCCCTTGATTTGCTGCCTGGACAATTTTTCCTTCCCAGAGAGTTGGACCAGCAGGAAGGCCCAAACACGGGGCCCTGCTCTAGGGAAGTTGAGGGCTGAGCAAGAGCTGTCTGTTGGATGGTGGTAGGGCAAGGTCAAGGGGGTTCATTAAGCTTCTGGATTTCAGTTGGGTCGTGAGACTCGATGTTTTGTCTGTTTTTGTTTTTTTTTGGGTTTTTTGAGATAAGATTTCGTGTAGTCCAGCCTGCTCCAACTTTTTATGTAGTCAAGGATGACCTTGAACCCTGATCTTCCTGCCCTCACCACCTAAGCACTAAGATTACAGGTGTAGGCTACCACTTGGTTTTCGTAGTACTGGACCTCAAACTCAGGTGCTCCTTTTGTACTGGGCAAGCACTTTACTAATTGAGCTATATCCCAATGGGCTCAACTGAATCAGTTTTTAAAAATCATATAAGAAACCCAAACTGGACATGCATTATCTCGCCCTCTCTAAAGCCCCCGTGTCCATCTAGGAGAAGGTAGATGCTCTAGTTGCCCCATACCTGGGAAAGCATGACCTAGAACTCCTTACTCTCGCAACCTTTCAGGAGGATGCTGGAGAGGCTTACCTGGGGCTAGAGGCTTAGAAGAAACAGACAGACTGACAGCTCTATTCCAGGGCCTCATCAAGGAGGATAGCAGTGCTGGGAGGGGCTTCATCAACTGAAAAGTGCTATACCACAGGGTACCCATCCTCATCTAGTAGATGTGTCTCCTTAGGGTTCCACTTTCAGAATAAGTTTCTCAGGAAACATAAAAACCAAGGTTGTCTGTGTCTGGCTGATCACAGCCCACAAGCATGAGCTGTAATTCAGACAAATGTGTCATAGTTATTTAGGACGTGCATGTACAGGGAATGTCCTGAAAATATAGGCAACTCTCTGCACTGGCCACGAAGAACAGGTGGAAGAGAAAGCAGCCCAGTTACAGGGGCCAAGCAGCCAGACACAGTCCCAGGGTGGCTCACTGTTGTCCGATGAGGAGGGACAAAACCAAGAGCAAACAAGGTACCCAGTACCATGGGGATCCGGAACTCTCTACCATGGCCAATCTGTCATCCAGAATAAACAAGTAAAGAATAAATGCAGGTAAAAGGAACCAGACAGATGGACACAGTCAGTGATAATGAAGTTCTAGCCCAGCAGTTGCCACCTGCTCCTCCTCCTCCATCTTTTTGAGTCATATTCTGTAGCCCTGATTGACCTGGTACCCAAGTTGGCCTCAAACTCACAGTGATCCTCCTGTGTCAGCCTCCAGAGTGCTTGTATTTCAGGTGTGCTACCACATCCAGCTCTTTTCAAACATTTTTGATCCTCAGTTGCCTAAATCCGTCCCTGCAGAGCCCTCAAGCGCAGAGAGCCAGCTGTTCAAAATTGAACATCAATTTCTCTTTTTTTGTTTGTCTCCTTCTCTCCTTCCATTTACTTATTTATTTATTTATTTATTTATTTATTTATTTATTTATTTAAGACATTTTTGAAACAGGGTCCCATGCATCCCAGCCTGATCTCAAACTCGATAACGTAGCTAAGGGCGACTTTGAACTTCTGATTCTCCTGGGTGCTGAAGATTACAAGGGTGATTCCCTCATCTGGCTACTTTATTGTCCCCCCATCTCTCTTTGCCATTTCCTACCCTGCTCTGGGGATTGAATTCACAGCCTTACTCCTGGAAGTCAACTACCCTACCACTGAGCAACAAGGTCTCACTAGGTAGCCCAGGCCAACCTCAGCTTCTTAAGTGAGCGCTGGATTCACAGGTGTGCAGCGTCACACCTGGTTTTTAATACAAGTGCTAAGCACTCTCTGTACTGTCATCAAGATGCATATTCCTTAGAGTAGCAAAAAGCTCCATAAAAAGAAGAGTATACGAAGTTGTTCAGAAAAAAGTGATGGGGAGATATGGGAAGAATTGGAGGTGAGGGAGTGGGTATAGATTTGATCAAAACACCTTATATGCATGTATGAAATTCTCAACAATTTTTTTAAAGTTAAAAAAAAGATACACATTCCAGGGAGGGTGAGATGGTGAAGTGAGAAAAACACCTGCTACCAAGCCTAATAACCTGAGTTCTGTCCCTGGGACTCACATGGTAGAAGGAAAGAACCAACTCCCACAAGTTGTCCTCTGACCTCCACATGCATGCTGTGACATGCATACGCACACATGTGTGGGTGCAGATGCACATGAACATGATAAATAAATAAAATGTAATAAAAATGTAAAACAAAAGCACATAGTCCTAAAGGAAAGTTGGAGATGAAATAGAGCCATGAGAAGCCAAACCAGCTGAGTTAGAAGGAGAGCAAGTTCATGATATCACAGGGTTTGTATCCCCTTATTCATGCTGCTGCATGGGCTAGACTCCTATGCAACTTTGAACAGAAACATCTGTGATCTCTGCTCCAACTTTCTCCCACTGTGAAAGTATTTGCCATCTCTTCATGATGACGTCAGAAACAGCTGGGCAATGGGCTCTCATATCACCTTCTTGTGTAATTGAAGGTGAGGTCCCACTGCAGTTAGAAGAGCTAGGGATAAGAATTCCATTTTGGGGGCTGGAGAGATGGCTCAGTGGTTAAGAGCACTGACTGCTCTTGCAGAAGACCCAGCTTCGATTCCCAGCTCTCACATGGCGGCTACGAACCATCCTTAACTCCAGTTCCAGGGGAATCTGAAACCCTCTTCTGACCTCGGAGGCACTGCACAACACAGATGCACTCACATACATGCAGGCAATATGCTCATACACATAAAATAGAAATAATAAATAAAATATTTTTTAAAAAAAAGAATCTCATTTTCTCATCCCATTTTGAATACAGGCTTGGGAGCCTCACCAGGGCTTAGTATGCAGAGGCTGCCCTGGAATATGACTCAAGGATTAGGGACAGAATTCTGCCACCCACCACTCAAGTCCACCAGGCCCCTATTGCTGCAGGCTGAGTAGGTGGACCACTCTGCATCCAGAAGGAGGTAGCTACTCATTAGGACAGCACAGATTCCTGCTTCAACCACCTAACCTCAGAGCCTCTCCAAGCTCAGAATCTGGCAGAACCCCAAATTCTCCATCCTGAGGTCCAGAAGTATACCCAGGATTCCTTCTCAAGACTCTGCAGACATAAATTAAGGTCTGGAAGCTCAAGTTTACCTAATCATATGTGGCTTCAGAAATCAGATCAGAAGTGTGGTATATGTCTCTAAGCTGCTGGCTCTGAGACTAGAGCAGGACAGCTGGGACCACTCCAAGCCACAGTCAGCCAGTCCTTGGGAACTTAGTCCTACAAATACACAAAATGATCCTAACATGGTGAGTGAGGTTGGAAGTAGCATCTTCCCCACCTGGCTGACATCTATGAGCTGCAAAAGCCCCCTAAATCTGTGGGCGTCCATCCTACTGTGATAAGAACCAATGAGTTCACCATCATCCTTCTCCCACTCACACTGGATTTCCCCACCCTCTCCTGAATCCCAGTACTCTCTGTTAGCTTCTTAGGAAAAAAAAAGGTGTCTCTGAGAGGTGCCACTTCCGAGGGTACCCTGTGCCCAAATTCCAAGGATGTATGCCTCCACCTTGCTGGCTCAGCTATGCACAGCTATGCACTCTTGCTGCAGCTCAGAACCTTTCTTTTCACTCATTTCAAGCCGTATTTGTTCCTTCAACCCTCCCAGCCTTGCACCAGCCATGGGCTACTACCCAGCCCCTTACTTGCTGACCCTCTGCTCCAGTTCCCTTGGGACCACTGGGAGGAGCTCATGGATAATGTGTTCACAGGCTCTGCATGTGACTCTCTCCAGCCATACAACCGGAATACCTGGGACAAGAAGCCAAGGCTTGGGGAGCAGAGCCTGGCCAGGATTGAGGTTAATATGGCAGAAACAGGGGTCCAACACATTGACTACCAAGGGCACTCCTTTTCCAAGAGAGAGCATGTGTACGTGTGCTGGTGTGACAACTTGTCAGAGTCAGGTCTCTCCTTCCACCATGTGGGTTCTGAGGATCAAACTCATATTGTCAGACTTGACAGCAAGTGCCTTTGTCTGCTAAACCATCTTGCCAGCCTTGTACCTTGTTTTTTGATTCAGAATCTCTCATTAGCTCACCAATTAGACTAGAGTAGCTGTCAGTGAGCCCCAGGGACCTGCTTGTCTCCACCTCCCCAGTGCTGCTATTACAAGCATATGCCACCACACCTAGTTTTTTGAGAATCAACAGGACTTTATGCTTACTCGGCACACTTTAACTTTATTGATTGCGCTATCTCCTCAGCCCCAATATGCTATGATGCTTAAGATGTATTAAGTCCCAGTCTAAGAAAAAATAATTTTTCCAATTAAGTCTAATATAATAAAACGCATCAAGTAGTACCCCTGTGCAGCCACCACACCAAAATGACACAGCACCACAAGGGTGGACTGCCTCCCTTACAGCACCACTTCAGTCATCAAGGGAGATAAAGGTGGTGGCCCCAATCATTAGGTCCCATCTCGCCTCCTGTGTTGGTCTACTCTGGCCTGCCCTTTGAGACTCTTGGAGTCTTAGTTTACCCAGCTGAACTGGAGGTGACTGGGTTAGAGCAGGTTGGACTCAGGGCCAGGAGCACGGTATTTAAACTACTGATCTGAGTCTGCTTCTGACTTGGCTTTCCAAGTCTTCAAAGACACCGCACAGGCAAGGACTCTTCTAAGGCTGGAGTCCAAATGCAAAATGTATTTGCCCTCTACAGCTTTGAGTGTCTTCAGGGGTGTCTAAAGGGCCTTTACCACCTGCTTTTCTGCTTTCTCAAGCTCATTCTCCCAGGAGTCAGGGCACACTCTCCCCTAGACATCTGAAGCTTCGTTGGCCCCTCTGGAGATCATAGTGCTCGTTCTTAAAGGGCAAAATCATTAGATCCAAGTACACAGTCCCAAGGCCCCAAGAGAAGAATGCCAGAGGCCAAAAAGGGGATATGGGTCAATAGACCCTGATCCCTGGTAGTTAGCCAGTGTCTCTTTCCTGCTGGCAGGCCCCAAGAGATGACCACCAGCCAAACAACCAAACTGGTAGTCTTCATCCTGTTCAACATGAACCCAGACCTCATTAAGTTTCCAATGCCTACCCTGACCTCCAAGCTGGGTTCCTGGGGTTATTTGATGAATTCTCTGATTTCACCCTTTCACAAGATGCTTCTGACATATGTAAACCACTGTCCAGACAAAAATAGAAGGCCCTGTTTACATCCACCCGAAAAACCCTGGTGTCCTGACTCAGGCTGCACCCCTGTCTTTTTGCCCAGGTGAGCATCAGGAATGGGAAACTAGTAATAAATTATTCCCCATTCATACTCCAGTTCCTCCTGTCAGAAGGTCACGGTGAGGTCTGGACCCTGCCTTGGGGTGATGGGAACAGCTAGGGCAGGAGGGCCCTGCCTGGGCCTGGGGAGAAGTTGGGAGGTAGGCACGCCCTCACTGCACCCATTTCTCTGCACCTGGCCTCTGTGATTCACCACAGGAGGAATTCATTCCATTTCCCCTCTCCCTGCCAACCAGGGTGGAGGATGGCCTCTGGGGAGGCGTCTACAATTTCTGCTTTCAGCTAGGATTTTAACTGTCCAACTGGATGTCACGTTACAATGATGATGCCCCTGCTCCCCTCCCCAAGTCAGATCATCCCAGTGGAATGCCCCTCTACTCCTCTGAAAGGTCCGGTCGTCTCCTCCCCTGAACCCTTCCCTGAATCCCAGCTCTTGAGAGGCATTACCAGCAGAAGGGCTGATAGCTAGGGTTAGGCAGTCAACTGTAGCCTCTGAGCACCACAGACCCCATTCAGCTGCCAAGGTCACCATCAGAAAGGTCCAGAAAGCAGGTGCTTATGCCAAGCCTTAGAAACAGGACTAAAACTTTTTATCCTTACAAAAAGCAAGACTCTGTAGGTCAAACACAAACAACCTACATCAATGAAAATACATGGATGCTAATCAGATCACAGATTCCTCTTGCCTTAATACTGTTAGGTTTTTTTTAAAAATTATTATTATTTAATCACAGTTTGTTTTTTAGGGTAGGCATCACCTTCAACTCAGAGCATGCAGAATGCTGTTTTGGAACACAGCCCTATCCCTAAACTTGGGGTTTCATCCTGTGGCTGCAGCCACGTGAGCCACGCCTGCAGCCAGCAAAAACTAATGGTTTTTCTCCCTCCTCCTTCCCTTGCTCCTGTTGAAAAGCTGGGCATGTGGCCAGGGATACAACAGAGACACTGGCTGTGACATGCAGAAGAGGAAAGAGGCTGGCCCAAGTCTCTGTGATGGGCGGCAGGCCAGCCCAGCCTGGGCCAGCACTGGCCTCCCTGGGCCAAGGGTCTTGAGCTTCTATTTGGTCTCAAGAGAATTTTCCCATCCTTGTGCCATGGCACTGGTTCCACATTAGCTGGTGCTGAGCTCCAGGAGCAAGCTGAGGCCCACCAGCCTTTTACGATGGAGGCCTGTGGGCAGGAAGATGGGGGTCTGAGGGGAGGGCATTTGGCAGGGGGGCAGAGGCTGGTGGCATCTGGACATGCCTGGCTGTTGGCCCAGGCTCTGGTGCTGTTATTCATTTGTTTACTGTGACATCCTTTCCCATCCTAGGCCTTGGTTTCCTTGTCTGGCCAATGATATGGTCATGTTTTATTCTGAGGTTTCAAGAAAGGGGTGGGACATACAAGTGGGTCCACTCCAAGATCTCCATTGTTTTTCTGACTTTCAAGGGGCTGAGCCATGTGGGAAGCACTGCACACCAGTGGCCCTGCTACCTGCCTTTCTGGAACTCTCTGCCACTTGTCCACGTCGCCCTGCATCTGCATCTGGAGCAGGAGGCACCTTGCCCGTCTTCTCTTGTCCTTGGCTGGCACAAAGCCGGGCACAGTAAGCACTGAGTCGGATCCAGGCAGGCAAAATCCCAAGGCTCTGCCCAGGCCCAGAGGGAACAAGGAGGATCATGGGTAGGGGGGTCTCTGCTGAGGTGGGCCCTGGGCCAGCATTGTGGGTAGATGGAGTGTCCATCCTCCTCCAAACCTCTCTCTCTTCAGAGTACTGGGTCTCTTCAGCATCACCAGGCTTCTGTCTTCATACGAGACCCAGGGCATGGGGCTGTTCCTGAGCAACCCAAGCACTCTGGTTTCTCTGGAATGGGGCTGTCCAGGAACCACTCAGATGAAAGGTTTTCTCCAGGGCTCTTGCTTACCTGAGACCCTTCTGAGGATCTGCTACCTTCCTACCTATGGATGACATCCTCCCAAAGTAGAAGTCCTCCTCAGGACTCCAACATTTTCTGAGCTGGGAGCGGGTCCCAGGTCCCCACTCCAGGTTGCACAGGACCCTGCCTGGAGCCTTCCCAGCCAGTGCCTGTCCTGCCCCGCCGGGCCAGCAGGATTACTGACACATACTTTGAGCGAGTCCTGGCAGGTGGGAGGCTCCCGCGCCGGCGGCCATGTGTTTGCCAGCCTCCCTGGGCGGCAGCGGCACGTTCCACTGGTGAAGGAATGTGGAAGCACCAATGTATCAGACACCTTCAGGGTGTCACCTGGGGAGCCCTGGAGGTAGACCAAGGTAGAGGTCCCCCTGAGTCTCAAGGCTAGGAACTCTGGGATGGGAGAGGGTATTAGAAACATAAAATTGTTTCCCTGTGTCTGCCATACTCAGGTGTAGCCTTTGTTTTCACAAGGAAGATTGTATCCATTTATCGGTTCCGGCGACCTTACTTGGTTGACTGAAGAAGGTAATGGGACAGGAAAGAGAAAGAAACTGATGCTGGCAGCAAGTCTGCTGGCTGGTGTCACAGCCCTGATGATGTAGGTGCAGGGGATGTGCTATTTCCAAAGGGAGGGGTATGCCCCTGTGAGCAGGTGGCAGGACCCGATGGCAAAGCCAGGTAGAGGTTTCTCTGGCTAAGGGCCTGTATCTTCTCTCTACGATCCTACGCATTGGCTGCAGGCCCTGGGACCAGGCAGAAGTCAAAGGCTTCTTCTGCAAAGGGCTATCAGAGATCCAAGTAGTCCTCTCTCAAGCCTCTCAGCCTGGTGGACTAACCGTTGAGCTTCTCAGAAGCAAATGCAGAAATCTGAAAGGTTGGGCCAGCAGTTCTCACGAACCTGAGACTCAGGCCATGAGGCATGCAAGCACAGGCTTATATGCTTTCTAGATCAGCCAGAGGAGAGACCCTGGCTTGATAGTGTGCTGTCATCAAGCTGCAATGATGTCACCAACCCCGCCCTTCCCACTTTTATTCCAATTTCAGATTGTATTTTTTGGTGGACACTTGACTGATATTTCAGAGGTAAGCTCTGGCCAGCAGACCACAGCACTAGTTTTGAGGACTGAGGTGACAAATCTGAGTTCTGTTTCTTGTATCCTGGGCCATACTCAAGAGGAAAGATGGCTGAGCTGCCAAGGGACTGGAACTTTCTGACCCTCCAAGCCAAAGGTTTGTACAACGGTCCCAAGTGTGTCATGGGGGATATGATATGGTCACCAGGTCATTTACGGTTCCCATTGTATTGACTTGCCCTGTGCCCTGGCTACAAAGGGGTCTGGGAAGCTCATGAAAGTGAGATAGAAACTCGTTTTCAAAGGGAGAGAGGGACATGAAGTCCAGTGAAAGAAGGACACCCAGACTGAGAAACATCCCCCACAACACTTGGAGAGTGTTGGCAGCAGAGGCTGGAAGACCTGGGCACAGGTGTAACCTGGGCTCTGGAGGAGGCTGCCAAGGACCCACATGGTGGATACAATCCTTGTGATTGCCTGACAAGTGCCTCTGGCCTTGAATATTCTTCCTGTGGTTAGGAAGAAAGTTTGATTGTTGGCAGTTTTAGGGAAGCAACGCCCAGCCCAGTGCTCTGGGAGTTCCCAGCACTGATAGTGGTGGTGAGTTGTCTTGATGTCTTGATTTTTCTTGCTTTTCAAGTTTTATATGTTAGTTACTGACCAAGACTGGGGAAAGAAGGGAGGGAGGAAAGGAGAGAGAGAAGGAATAGAGGGTCAGAGAACTGAGAGACAGGTGTGGCAAAGGGGAAGGGGAGAAAAGAGGGAGGAGGTAGGCTTCATGGACTGGAGCACCTAAGGTACAGGTTCACATGTAACGGCTCAGGGAATGGGGTCTGCATCCTTGTCTAACGAGTTGGGGCACCTGTCTTGACTCTCCTTGGGTCTACCTGTTTCTGCATAGCCGGCCTCTCTCATCTCCTCGTCTGCTTCGTATAGCAGCCTACCCATCTGTTCATCTTGGCAACATGGTGAGCCTACATTACCCTGTACCTCATCTGGAACCTTCCCTCCAACTTGTACCCACTGCAAGGTCACAGCCCCCCCTCATTACTCTCTCCTTCACCCATTCTGTGTTCCACCAGGATACTTTGTCTCCACTGTGGGGTTGACTGCTGGTAGCCATTGCCAGGCCAGAAGGGGACAGGAAGAAGAGCACCAGCTCCTAGCAGGTTATCTTGCTCCCATGAGTACATGGGGGCCAGGGCTGCAGAAGAGAGTGGGAACAGAAAGACCATGTGCTGAGCAGAGAAACTAGACCTGGTCTTACAGAAATGGGCCTCTTTAAAGTTTCCATCCCAGGGACATAGCACACAAGCTCAGGGATACCAGAGTGAACCTCAGAGAGGAGATTGTCTGAAGCTGCCCAGGAGCTGTGAGAATTCTGGGAAGCAGTCTCACCTGCTCTCAGTGTGGCCTCTGTGCTCAGGAGCCTATGGCAGGGACTGAGCCATGGGAGGGGGACCCTGATGAGAAAGAAGTGGGGGATGGGAAAGGCACAGGCTCTTCTACAGGTAAAGGGGCAGGGAAATGGCCACCTCAACAGGAAATCCAAGGGGTGGTGAGGACATGTGTGAGAACTGAGAATGGAAGCAGGAGGTAGCCAGTGAGGTGGGAATGTAGCGGTACAGCCCTGTAGAGGGCACAGAGGAATTTGAAAGTTGAATAAAGTCAATTGCCTGCTAGGAGATTGACTCAGATCCTGGGAAGAAAGAGGCCAACACAGGCTGACCTCTAAGCACTGTCTGGGAAGGTGATAAGATGGAGCTGGAGGAAGGAGGGAGGCCCCTATGTGTCTGGGAGTGTGTTCAGTGCCCATAAGGACTGTCCTCTGTTGGAATCCACATCCATCTAGCCTCATGGAATGTCCTCTGTTCCCTTGGGCTCTTTCCAATTAATTCCAGTTCTTCAAGAAGAGGCTCTGACAAGGGGAGTGGACAGAGGCAAAGAGAGACCTTCTCTATCTGACTTGGTCTAGTCCCCTTGCCTGCCACCTACCCTATCGCCCCAGGAGCCCAGAACAGACATTCTTGGAGGTCTTACCTGGGATGGGCCCATCTCTCTGCGGCCTGGCCATTGGGGTTGGACATACCATCCTTCCAAGCAGGCCCTGGAGAGGTGGTGATCCTTCACATTCCCACAGTGCTGTAACTTTCTCCTGCCCCCCTCCCCCTAAGAGCCACACCAACTTCAAAAGCCTAATTACTCCTGATTTGAGCTGTTTCCTGGTTTTGTTACTCCAGGTGAGGATGTTGCCTCAGTCACTTTCACTTTCATATGTGAGGGGAGCTGGAGAGGGGGGAGGAAGGAGCATGTCAGAACCTAGGGAGAAGGCAATAGAGCCCAAGGCTTCATTACTAGGAAGGAAGGTGAAGCAAAACAACCAATGGGGGAGTATGAGGGTGAACATGACAAATCATAAAAAGTGAGGTTCACAGGAGCCCACCCAGCAGTGGCCTAAATGCCCCCCCCATTTCTGGGGTAATTCCTTATTTAAGGACAGAGTGCAGCCAGGAGAAAAGAGAAGACACCTAAAGCTTGGCCAGCTAGAAGCGGCAGCTCAGCCTTTATTAGAGAGTCTGATATTATCTTATATAAAGTGACCACAGCCACTGCTACCTGTTCTAGAGAACCCCTCCTCTTCATGATACTCCCGTGTTGGTTCTTGTCCTTCCCAGTTCAATCTGTGTGTGTGTGAGAGAGAGAGAGAGAGAGAGAGAGAGAGAGAGAGAGAGAGAGAGAGAGAGAGAGAGAGAGAGAGAGAGAGAGAGAGAGAGAGAGAGAGAGAGAGAGAGAGAGAGAGAGAGAGAGAGAGAGAGAGAGAGAGAGAGAGAGAGAGAGAGAGAGAGAGAGAGAGAGAGAGAGAGAGAGAGAGAGAGAGAGAGAGAGAGAGAGAGAGAGAGAGAGAGAGAGTAGAGGCAGGAGGGAACTGGTCTTGTCCCCAGGGAGCCGGCATCCCCTGAAAGGGGGGGGGCTGCTTCTCAGGAAGCAGAATCCTTAAGTGTGAGAATCCTACAGGGAACAAAGTGGGAGCTGGAGGTAGGCGGGAGAGGTGGCCCTTGTCACCCACCCCTATGAATACCAGGTGGACTTCCCTGCTACTTTCTGAGCCAAAGGGCTGCTCCAGTCCTTAAGGGGAGGGGGTGGGGAAGCCAGGGGCCTCACTGTTCTCACAGCTCTCCCTGCTCACCTGTAGAAAACCAGAGTGCACCCCAGGAATAGGACACAAACAACTGGAGGTGAAAAGGAAACTGTACACGTATTGGCGTGGGTGGACCAGGCTAGAGACCCTTCAGGACCATGGGGACAAAGATGCCAGGGCTCGTGGTAGCCAAGGGGCTGGCGACAAAGCCCTTCTTTATGGGAGGAACGCGGGGGCGAGGGCGCTTCCTCTTGCGCCCAGGAATGCCGCGGCGGCGGGTTCTAATTAGAAGCCTGGCTCAGGAGCGGGCAGCCCGCAGGGCTTTCTCGGACGCGATGCCCCTGGCTCCCAGCGGCCGGCGGGACGCGGGTTGCGGGTCGGTGTGACCAGTGTGGCCGCGCTCCTAGGCGCGCCCGCTTCAGCCGGCGCTCTGGGGGACCATCTGGCTCTGCAGGTGCCGCGTTGGGTCTTAAGACCCGCGGGAGCCCGGGCTCACCCAGATCCTTCCAGAGCGCGTCCACTCCCCAGCAGCCTCTCCAGCCCCTGGCCGACCCAGGGTGGCCCACCCTTCCATCTGCTCCGCGGTGCCGGCCCCGCGACCCCACCCTGGGCTCCTCAGAATCCTCTCCAGAAGCATCTCGAAGAAAAATGATTATCGGATTAGATGTACTTCGGCTTGCTCGGTCTCCCCCTTCCCCTCCGCATAATTATTATAATTCCAGGCAAGCCGTCGGAGAGTGTTCCTGGGTGGGGGGAAGAGGGAGCATGTTTGTGGGGAGGCGTCTGTCCAACAGGGCTCCACCAGCGGCGCGCCCCGGCCCCTTGGCGCCCGCATTCCTCTCACTCGTGTTGGTGAGATCTGGGCATCTGAGCGTACAGCTGCACGGAGCTTAGGAGGTGGTGGTGTCACACACCCCGAGGGAGGGTCGCCCCGCTTCCTCCTCTCAGACTGTGTGCAGAAACATGGGGGCCTGAGACCCTTCTTTGCTTTATCCCTAGACCCAGACAGGTATCTTCACAGTGTTCCTGGTCTGGAGTGGAGGATGCTGTCCATCCTCTCCAGGTCTCGGAGCCCCTCACTAGGGAGGCTCTGCACTCCATTACGTTACCCAGGTATCCCTCCCGGCAGCAGCGCTTTCTTGTTAGGCAGATGCTGGCTGCTGGCTGGCAGACCCCCACCGTGGTGGGGAAGCGCTGAGGGACTCGGAGCTAGCCCCAGTGCGCCTTTGCCGCCGGCTCCGCGCCACTCCCCTCCTGGTCCGCCGCTGTCTTTACGTAACTGCGCTGCTCCGAGCTGTTCAGTCTTGTCTCATCGACTTTGTCTTAAAGGTGTGTGTGTGTGTGTGTGTGTGTGTGTGTGTGTGTGTGTGTGAAATAGGGTCCCTAAGGAGAATCTTCCTCTTCCTACACTGATTCCCGTTTGCCCTCTTTCCTCGACCGTCGCCTGGGCGTTAGCGTCAAGTGTTGACCCGCTTTCTGCCATCCTTGTTCGACGCCGGGGACAGCTTGGACCGTCTCTGCTCTCCCACTCCACCCGCCAGGGAAATCAATGTCCCCGGAAGCTCCGCCACCCGCGTCCCAACTGCGGCCTGAACAGGTCCAAGTGGCGGCCAAGGAAAACAACCCGCCCGCAGCCAGCGCAGAGCGTCGGTGGGGGCCCTGCCCGAGGGGGCGGCTGCTCTAGGGCCGCACCGGGGCCCGGGCGAACGCGAGGAGACTCACTCACCACCAGATCGGGTAGCTGCCCAGTGCCTGCTTCAGGCTGCAGAGCACTAAGAAGTATCCGAGTGTAGCCATCGCGGGCTGGAGAGCGCGCAGGGCGGGGAGTCCGCCCCGAGAGCGCGGGCGCTGGGGCTGGCCCGGCCCAGGGAGGTGGCGCGGCAGCAGTGGCGCTGGGCCGTCCTGTGGCCGCGGGGTGCGCGGGGTTCCCGGGTGTGCACCGGTGCGCGGTCTCCGAGGGCGGCGCTGCGCCAGGTGGGCCGGCGGCCGGGC
>NW_008328000.1:110289-125281 GCF_000622305.1 Nannospalax galili
GGTAGGGGGTGGGCTGGGCCCTGGGGGTTGGAGCCTCGCGGCGCTGGCCCCTCCTGCAGCCGTGGGTGCGCGGGGTGCCGGGGTGAGGTGTTGCGGTGTGTGCGGGGTGCCCGAATGCATAGGTGTTCATAGTCCAGTGCTGGGGTGCGCGCGGGGGACGAGATGCTGCGGGTATGTGCGTATTGCTGCGAGTGTGCAGATGCGCGCCCTGGGTGCGCAGGGTGTTGGATGCCCAGGTGTGCATGAGGTGCTGGTGTGACTGGTGAATGGCCTTACAGGGCCGAGCTATGCCAGCTGGGAGTCGCGCTGGGTACTCTTAGGACTCCGTGCGGGTTCTTCTCAGGGGCTATTGAGCCAGGACCTGGGTTTCCAGTCCCAGGGCAGAACACGCACTCCCCAACCCCCCGCGTGCCTGTTCTGCCGCGATCTGTCTCTTGCTCTTATGGTAGCGGAGTTGAAGCTGTTCTCGTCTGTCACCTTGTTGGCAGGCATGGGTAATGTCTGTCGGAGAAGAATCCCTCAGGCCATGCCTTGTGGGTCTGCCAAAGCCTCATCCCAGCCCAGAGCAGGGGCTATATCCCAGTTCTGTGGGCAGGTAGCCATAGGGGAGTAGGGTGCTGTCTGAGGCAAGAGGATTGACCCTCCATTCTCTCCCTCATATCTAACCGAGGAAGAGGACAACGAAGCCCAGAGCAGTGTGGTGCCCATGGGAAGGGAAGTTGCAGCTCTTGGTAACCGGTTCTAGAACCAAGACTCTAGATCTGTTCAAGGCAGTGGCCTCTTCAGCAGAAAGAATTCTGACAATTTTGGCAAACTATAATTTTGCTGATGGAGAAGGAAGGGAAAGTGAATTTTCGAAGGTCAACACACTAACTGGGAATTCCTCAGTGCAGGGGCCATTTGCAGCCAAAGAGTTCTGTGATTTTGGTGTGTGTGTGGGGGGGTCCACGTCTAGAGGTACCCCAGCTTCCTAACAAGAGGCACCCTCCCACCAGGGATTGGTTCCATGCAAGTTTCAGGCTTGTTAATGGTGTATACTGTCCACTTCTAGAGCCCCTGACCTTGAGCTCTACCTCACCTTTGTCCTTGGAGGGGGATGGTATGAAGAGGTCTCTGGTACAGGGGACCTGCCCAGACAAGACTGCTTCTGGGACCAGGGGATGGCCCAGCTGTCCCTGTGAGTTTAACATAGACTGGAGACAGACAGGTTTGCTCTCCACCCCTAGCCCTGTGTCCAGCTTGGTTTACTATCCATAAAGGGATTGTGTGGTGTGTCCTATGGACCCTTGCTCTAGGAGTTACTTGGTAGAAAGCATCAGGTGATCAGAATTCAGAGTGAGACCCATTCTCCTTCAACATAAGTTCCCTTTTCTCCATACCACCTTGTGAATCTGCTTAGTCTAAGCAAGCCTGGCCCCTGTCCATCCTCCCTCCTCTGAGTCACTACTTGTCCCCCACCCTCAGAGGGAAGCAGAGAAGAACTCTGGGATGAGGCAGGGAGGGAGAGGAACTAGCTCATCAGTACTCTGGACTTTCCCTCTCTCTCAGTGAAAATCCCACCCAATTATCGCATTACTGGGGGAACCTGGGCTCTGGATGGGGTGGGGGGCCTGAGGTGGCCAGGCACCCAGCACTTCCACCTCCCCAGTACCCAGGTACTTAGGGATCAGAGCCATGGTGAGGCACACTCCAGAGGCTGCTGGCTCTCCAGACACAAAGAAGAGTGGCTTTAAGTAAGCACCAGCAGGACACACCTTTGTTTTCCATGGACCTAGTACAGATCCCACCACATGAGCATATAGGCGCTGCCTTCTCAGACTCCCACTCCTACCCCTTGGCCTGCAAAGTCTTTCCGGTCTCCTTAGTTTCTTCCATCTTCCTCACGAGGCCACCAGCATCCTACTTGTGGGTGGTGGGCACCAAAGGGCTGGTAGCCCCCTCCTATCAGCACTGGAGGAGCCAGAGCTGAAAGCCCAGGTGGAAACTGATCTCTGTCCCCATCCATTTTCATAAATGAGGGCTCTGTCTTGCTGAGCCTTCACTAGAAACTTGGATCATCACAACATGCCTTCAGGACAGTGCAGCGGATTGAGTCAGGGCAGGTGGGAGTTGTTGCTGGGCTGGGGGCTTCCAAGACAGTGCAGGGAGGGGCTCTTCCTTAACTCCCTGAAGTTGTGTTCACCCCTGCAGAGCCAGTTCTGGCTAGGCTAAAGGAAGGGGGAGAGCAGAGAGGAGGGGAGTCAGGGCACTCTGGATCCCCAGATTGGTGGCAGGATATTGAGGGATCACTAGCCTTCCAAGGACCCTGTGCCAAGCTCACTCAGAGTTTGTGGAAAAAAAAAAAGCACTGTCTGCTTTTGCCTGTGGTTCTCTACCTGTCTGGGGGTCCGGATGTTCCTGCGAGCGCCCTCTGCTGTCGCAGAAGGAGCTGTCCCTCATCAGCCAGTGTGCCTAGCCAGACCAAACATTTAGGAACAGAATAGTCTGAATCTTGGACACAGGAGTGGGCATTTAGTGAGTGCATTGTGGACGCTGGAAGGTGAGACCAAGTTCCTTTCCCACAGACCTTTCCACTGGTCAGACACAATGGAGAGAGTTCAAACAGGGTGGGACAGAAATATAGGTAACACCTCAGGAGCCAGTGTTGTGAAGGGGCTGCAGTAGCTGAGGGTATTTAAGAGAGCTTCTCTATGGTGACCACTTCGAAGCTGAGCCTCAAGGGACTGACCACAATTTTGATGAGACAAGATACTGCATGTATGGGTGATCCTGGAGGTAAGAACATTTCTGTTGTAACAGAAGGCACAGTGGGCAAGCAGGGGGGACCCCAGGGCAGAAAAGCAACCCCTCCATTCCTACCCTGCAGCCTGTCAATGTTTAGTTTCTTCTAGAAACTTTCCTGATAGTCCATGTGATGTCCCTCCCTTGAACTTTGCAACAGGAGTGGGTCCTCTGAGCACAAGGACAGAAGGTTACAAAGTTTTCCCTGTGCCCAGGCTAAAAGAAATATCTAATGGCTTTGTGTATTAAGTAATTAGGTCCCAACAGCTTAATGATCAGTGGTTACTTACAAAAAAAATTCACATAGATTGAAAGAATTGCACAGCATTGTATGTGTTTGTGTGTGTGCATGTGTGTTTGTGTGTGTGTGTGTGTGTGTGTGTGTGTGTGTGTTTATGTGAGTGATGATGGGGACCAAACTCAGGGATTTGCATGCAAGCACTCTGTCACTGAGCCACACCCCAAGCCAACACATGATACTTTAATTTCATTCTCAAAAAACTGCAGTTTTGGGGCTGGAGAGATGGCTCAGCGGTTAAGAACACTGTTCTTGCAGAAGACCCGGGTTCAAATTCCAGCACCCACATGGCAGACTGTCTGTAACTCCAATTCCAAGGGATCCAACAGTGTTTTCTGTCCTCCACAGGCATTGCATGACACGGGTGCACTTACCTACATGCACGCAATACATGCATATACATAAAATAAAAATAATAAATAAATATTTTTATTTATTATTTTTATTTTATGTGTATGAGTGTATTGCCTGTGTGTAGATAAGTGCACATGTGTCATGCAATACCCATGGAGAACAGAAGAGGCCACCAGATCCCCTGGAACTGGAGTTACAGACAGTTGTTAGCTCCCATATGGGTGCTGGGATTCAAACCTGGGTCTTCTGCAAGAACAACCAGTGTTCGTAACCGCTGAGCCATCCCTCCAGCCCCATAAAAAAATATTTTTTAAAAAACTGCAGTTTCCCACCCACCAAAAGCATAACCATCATGTCTCTTTCCAGGCTGATGTGCATGTTGTCCTTGCTTTTAATTGTAGCAACCACCTCCAAACCCAGCTTCACAGAGGCAAGATCCTTTTCTTAACTGTTTTTATTTTCTTTATGCATATGAATGTATTGCCTGCATGTATATGTAAGTGCACTCATGTCATGCAGTTCCCACTGAGGTCAGAAGAGGGCATCAGATCCCTTGGAACTAGAGTTACATGGGCAGTTATTAGCTGCCATGTGGGTGCTGGGAATCAAACCCAGGTCCTCTACAAGAGCAGTCAGTGCTCTTAACTGCTGAGCCATCTCTCCAGTCCCCCAAGATCCTTTCTTAAAAAATTACTTCTTTATGTACTTGAGTGTTTTGTTTGCATGTATGTAAATATATCACATGTGTGTAATGTGTTCAGAGGCCAGAAGAGGGTATCAGATCTCCTAGACCTGTAACTACAGACTGTTATGAGCTGCCATTTTGGTGCTAGAAACCTGGGTTCTCTGCAAGAACAGCAAGTGCTCTTAACTGCTGAACTATCTCTCCAGCCCCAGAGACAAGACCTTTGAGAGGAGTGTAGAATCACTCTCACTGAAATGAAACTTTCCCATATCCAGCAGAGGCCTTTCTGGACAACAGAACACATTCTATAGGAAATGCTAGGGACTTGCTCCATGCACTGCTAGCTGCCTTGGCGCTGAGACTGGTATCACTAAAGCAAGCATGGGGGGTGGCTGACAAGAAGGAAATGATTCAGCCACACTTGCTGCTGGAGCTGGCTTCAAAGGGTGGACTCTCCTGACCGTGGGCTTGGGTCTCCCTCCACCCACTTCTACTCTTCTGCTGTCACTGAGCAGCGCTCTCTATTATCCACACCCATCTGTGTGGGTTGTGGCTGTCTAGCTTCTAGTGTGTCTAGTTTATAAATTCAACTCTCTCACAGGTGTGCGTAGGGAAAACTTAGTATGCGTAGGACTTGGGGTTGTTGTTATTGGTTTCAAACATCCACTAGGAGGTCTTGGTAAAGCGTTCCCCTAGGCTAGAGCTGGGGAGGGATACTGTATTCTCAAGTCCTCTCCGGTATTGCAAACTCCTTGTCAGGTTTCCTGGTCCTCTTGTTTCTTTGGAAGGTTCTTATTGTAATACACGTTTCCAGTGAGAAGATTTCTCCAAAGCCCTTGGGGTGGTATTAGAGCAACTACCACATGGCTGTGGGCCTGGTGCTCTGCCAAGGCTTTGTGATCACAAGATAGTAGCCATCCAGGGCTCCAGAGGCCATCTCCATCTCTCCGGGACTCAAGCTCTTTAAGGGCTAACGTGGACTTAGATACAAAGCACAGGTCTCAGAAGGCCCATTGCCCTCTGGACCAAATGCTTGGGTATGCTGGAGGGATTCCATGTTTGTGAGGTTTTCTGGCATCTAGAGTCACTATGAAGACAGACCTCTGTGTGTGTGTCTGTGAGGGAGTCTCTAGATTAGGTTAAACCGAGATGAGAAGACTCACCCTAAATGTGAGTAGCACCAGTTCATGGACTAGAGTCCTGGAATAAATAAAAAGTGGAAAAGTGAGCTGAACACCAGCACTCCTCTCTTTCTGCTTCCTGACTGCTTATGCAATGTGACCAGCTGTCACCATGCCTTCCCTGTCATGACGGACTGTACCTCCAACTGTAGCCAAAATAAACCCTTCCTTAAGTTGCTTTTTCCTGTTGTGGCAAAGAGAAAAGTAACTAACACAGCAGGTGAGCAGCCCCTGTGCATGGCTGGGTTGACTCTGATACATTCATTTCCAAGTAATGATGGTAGATAGAGCACTCAGTGTTTGAGTTCCCTGTCGCTGTTCTGGAAAGACTAGAAGTGTGGGGTTATCTCCTGCAGGATGAAGTTGCTCTTTCTCAGATATTGTCCCCATGTGGGCTTTTTCCTCCTGTGCTCCACCTATAAATGGGTCCTCTGGAATTCTATTTTATTCTATTTTTACTGGCTTAGACCCTGTGTTAGTCTCTTTTCTGTTGCTATAACACAGACTGGGTAACTTTGAAGGAAAAAGGGCTTATTGGGGTTCATGGTTCTGAAGTCCTAATGTTGAGAGGTATCTCTAGTGATGGCTTTCTGTCCCCCCGCCTTCAATCACAGGGTCCACTCTACTGACCTTAAGTAACTGTAATTGCCTCTCAAAGGCCCAGAAGCTGAGTAGATTTCTAGCATCATATGACCACAATGAGGATTAAATTTCAACCCGTGAAACCTGGGGAAACATACCCAACCACGTCCAACCACGTCCAAGCTATCATAAACCTTATGGAAGTAATTGGAACCTCAGGCTGCTCCTTTGGAATAGAAAAACTAGGCTAAGGGTGAAATGACAGAGTGAGGAGAAATGGGCTAGATCCTGATTGGGATCCTCAGGGCACCGAGGACCCTTCGTGTGCCAGACTCTCTTCTTCCCGTCAGCCTCAAAGCCCAGCCTGGACCTCTGGACATTTCACAGCCCTCCTTTCTTCATTTAGGGCAGAGTCACATGGGAGCAAGCCCAACACTGTTCTCACCTTGAGCTGCCTTTGCTTGGACCTTTGTGGAGATGTGTGGACTCATGGATCTCTGCACTGAAGACAAAAACAGACAGAATCTGAAAGTTATGGTAGCAGTCTAATGAAATCGTAAGACCCAGCACAGCTGATTAATTAGAACCCTTGGATCTTGAAACTTTATAACTTCTAAAATAGGGTTACAGATGCAGCATCTTAGAATGAGAAAATGATATTTGGAGTTAAAAAAAATTACAGCATCATGGCGTTCTAGAATCCTAGACTCCTGTAACAGCCTATCAGAATCTGTAGATTTGTTGCCTGCAGTTCTAGCTCCCAGACCTTAGCAGGAAGATGAGGGCATTAGAACACACCCAGCCTTTCTTAGTGACAGGGTTCAGCTTTGTGACAGGCTAATTGGGACCGTTTATGTTTGATTGGCTGACTTGGCCAGGTTCTGCTTCTCAGCCAACACTGCCACCATGTGGAGATGCTGAGAGCAAAGTGGCTTGGAAGGGACCCTTGACATCTCTTTGCACCAAAGGCGGGGTCCCTTCCAGGTGTGGTTGTGGATGGATTTGGTGATGTCTCCTCCAACCCTCAGCGATCCAGCTGGGTCTTGTATTGTGGGTGGGGAAGATGCATCAAATAACTGGTCACCACAACCCCTGTGTCTGTGTGACCGAGGTTCGTCCCCATGGGAGATGTAGTCATGATGGCTAAGAAATGGAAGCAACTCAAGTGGCCACTGATGAATGGATAAAGGAAATGTGGAACACTAGATCACATCTTTCAGTCATAAGATGGGTGTCACGCTTATGACGTGAATGGAATTAAGGATGGTATGTGAAGGGAGCTAAGCAAGGTACAGAAAGACAAGTGCTACATGCTCTCTGTCATATGTGGAAGCCAAAATTGTTGATCTTAAAGTAGAAGGGCACAGCACTGGAGAATCCCCCTTCTTTGATTCCCTCTCAGCCCTACCTTTGGTGCTTCCCATTGGCCAGAACTGCCTCAAGAGGCACCACACAGTCCTCAGAGCCCAAGGTAGAGACCCACATGTGATTAGATTGTATGGACCGTGGTCCCAGGGAACAGGAGCATGTCCTTAGGGGCAGACAAGTGAAGAGGGAAGGTCATCAGATGATTAACTTATCCATGGGCCACCATCCTCCTTGGTTAAGGAAGGCTAGTCCAATTTCCACCTGTGGACTAGCTATTCTTTCCCACTTTTCTCCTCACACTTTGGCTCCCAGGAAGTGTGATTGCGTGTGTGTGTGTGTGTGTGTGTGTGTGTGTGTCTGTGTCTGTGTCTGTGTGTGCGTGTGTGTGTCTGTGTCTGTGTGTGTGTGTCTGTCTGTGTGTCTGTGTCTGTCTGTGTGTCTGTCTGTGTGTCTGTGTCTGTGTGTGTGTCTGTGTCTCTGTGTGTGTATGTATCTGTGTCTCTGTGTGTGTGTGTGCCTGTGTGTGTGTGTCTGTGTGTGTGTCTGTGTCTCTGTGTGTGTATGTGTCTGTGTCTGTGTCTGTGTGTCCGTGTGTGTGTCTGTGTCTGTGTGTGTGTGTCTGTCTGTGTGTCTGTGTCTGTCTGTGTGTCTGTCTGTGTGTCTGTGTCTGTGTGTGTGTCTGTGTCTGTGTGTGTGTATGTATCTGTGTCTCTGTGTGTGTGTGTGCCTGTGTGTGTGTGTCTGTGTGTGTATCTGTGTCTGTGTGTGTGTCTGTGTCTGTGTGTGTAGGCCAGAGGTCAACCTTTGGTGTCATTCCTCAGGGGTCATTCACCTTATTTTTTGAGACAATGCCTCTCACTGGAGCTCACCCAGGAGACTGGCTGGCTGGCAGGGGCAGGAGGGATCTCCTTGTCTTCACTCACCCATTGCTGGGATTACAAGTGCACATCACCACATGAGGCAGGATGTGATGTTTCATTCCCCAGGATACCAGCAGCCTGCAAGCATCTGAATCTCCCTGCACACCCTCCCTATCAGCACACACCTCCTTGCTCGCCTGTTTTACAGAAGGAAATCAAGACTACAGGAAGACAACTTTACATCCTTCCAGCCGTAGAGGACAATACCCTGTGAGTCATATGTCCACCTGCCCAGTGGGGCCAGAAGACCCAGAAAAGCATTTGTATCCGTTCCCTTCAGGCTCTTCTGGCCTGGGGCTCAACAAATACCCTTCTTTCCAGAATCTTTCACTCGCCTCCTATGCCAGAAACTTCCGCTTAGTCCCCAGGCCATTAAGCTGCTTCAAATCATATTATTTCTTCCGCCCCGCTGATTTGTTATCAGTACTGCTGGTTTGACTTTATGGTGAGGTTGTCAGAGTATATAATGCCTTTTCAATGTATGATATTTTTCAACTTGTGATGGGTTTATTGAGATGTAACCCATTGTTATCTTCCTGATCTCTCTCATTTTTTTTTTCAGTAGATTTATTCCTTTTTGAAGATTCTGTAGGACTTTTCACCCATCTAATCCGGTCATCTATGAAGAAAAACAGGTTTATATTTTCCCTTCAGTTCCAAGTGACTTCCATTTCTTTGTCTTGTCTTATTGCCCTGACTAGGAACTCCAGAATACTATGGCATAGTAGCTGTGAAAAGCTAGTATCTTTATTTTGTTCTTGATATTAGGAGCCAAGAATTCAGTTTGTTAAAATGTTAGCTGTAGGTTTTTCATAGATGCCTTTTATCACTGCCCTCAGTGTACAAAGAGTTTGCAACCAAATGTCAGAAATTGTCAAAGGAGTTTTCTGTATCTATTGAGACGATTATGTAACTTTTATTTTCAGTCCATCTATTTACTGTATCTTTCTATCTTTATAATATCCATCTTTATAACACTCATCTGCATCCCTCCCTCTTTGGTTTTACTATGCCCCCACGGTAGAATCCAGGTTCCATGAGGGAAACCTTTCACCTAGTTTTCCCATTGTTGTAAGCCCAGTGCTTAGAACAGGTTACAAATGTTAGCATTTAATAAACATTTGGTGGTAAAATGTATAAATTCATTTAAATCATCACTGAACAGTAAATCTTTCTGTGGAGGTAGAAGTATTTTATATCTGCTCACATCACCCCCAGCCACTCATAGGCTCTGTGCATTGAAAGCTTGGCTAATGTGGCCCAGGAACTCAGTGCTGAATTTCAGCTTAATTTAAATGAGTTTCTGCTTAGGCTTAAGCAGCGCCATATGGCTGTTGGGCCCTGAATGGCATGATCTCTAGCTTGCTGAGTAGAGAGCCTGGTGTCCGAAGGGCTCTGCCTTTGGGATGTGAGCTCAGCGTGGAGATCTTCCTGTCTCCAAAATATGGGAAGTTGCAGGCCCAGTTTGGTTTGACCAGAACAAAAAACACCCTGGGAACCTCACTGCCACCCTGGAGCAAGATCATGACAGTGGGGAAAAAAAGACAAAATCCATGTCTACAGAGGATAGGATCTTACTTCCCTAGACAGTTCCATCTGATAGAGTTCCAGACTGCCTCATGCTCACAGCTTGCTGGTGAGCACACTGCAGCCAGAGAGGCTCCAGTCTTGCCTTCTGACATAGCACCTCACGGTGTGGTCTGAACTTGAGACCTTGGCACCTCCAGACTCTCCACTTCCGGCTCAACCTGCATCTCTGATTCTCTTTCTCATTCTGATGAGTTTATAACATTTTCCTCCTTCCCCTTCATCTTGCGTTAATCCATCTTTAGCAAAATACCAAAGGAAAGAGGCTTATTTAGTTCTAGTTTGGAAAACTAGAACCAGAAAATTCCAGAACCAGGCAGCCTATCTGCTTGACCTCCGGTGAGGGCAAATGGAATCATGGTAGGAGCATGTGTGGAAAGAGATCTTGCTGAAAATGAGGAAGCTAAAGAGAGTGAGGGATTTTAAAACACCCTCTCAGGAAACCAACCAGAGCCTAAGCACCTTCATCACTTTTAAGTGCCAATGAATTGGTGTGATGGATAGTTTTAGTGTCAACTTGACACACCTGGATTGAAGGAGCCTCAGTTGGGGAATTGCCTCCATTGGACTGACCTGTGGCCATGTCTGTAGGGTATTTTCTTGATTTTTGGGTGATGTGGGAGGGCCCAGCTCCTGGCAGGTTGTTCTGTATTGTATAAGAAAGCAGGCTGAGCATGAGCCAGGGGAACAAGCCAGTAAGCAATGTTCCTCCATGGCCTGTGCTCCAGCTCCTGTCTCCAGGTTCTTGCCCTGAGTTCCTACCTTGGACTCCCTCAGTGATGAACTATGGCCAGGGAGATGTAAGCCAAATAAACCCTTTCCATCCCAAGTTTGTATTGGTTAGAGTGTTTTGTCACAGCAATTGAAAGCAAACTAGAACAATCAGTTATTTCCCACTAGGCCCAACCTCTTGAAATTTAAAAAACAAAAACAACTTTTTTTGAGACAGGTGCTCACTTCATAGTCCAGCCTGGTCTTAAGCTTGCAATCTTCCTGCCTCAGCTTCCTGAGCACTGAAATTATAGGTGTGCTCCACCACGCCCAGCTGACCCTTACTGTTGGTTTCTTGTTTTGTGTCATTGTGGTCGGAGAAGACACATTGTTATATGCTGGGATTGAAGAGGTGAATCCCCAGGATTGGCTTAGACCCCATTTCTTAACAATCCCAAATACTGTCACATGGAGGGCCCAGCTCCCAACACATGAATCTGGGAGACTCACTCACCTCATATTCAACATGAATCTGGACCTTCCCAGAGAAGATCACTCTGTGATCACTGAGCTGCATAAAGGAGTAAGCGCTGGTGTTCTAGAAGTTTGTTTAACCAAATTTAAACTCCAATGGGGAGTATGAGACTCTCCTAACCCATTCTCCTTCTGATCTCTGGTCCTGAGGAGTCTGCAAAATCAGAGTGAATGAGGCTGAGAGGAGAGTCTCTGGTCCCAGGCTGGGAAGTCAGAATCCTGCTTGAGACAGGTGGGAGCCATGAGGCAGATTCTCAGGGAATCCTGAAAGGTGACCTCATTCCTGTCCTCCGACCCCCAGAAAAGGGAACAAATGCTAGAATCCCCCAGGAGAGGGACCTCTGAGCAGGCCTGTGGGGAATCATCTTGATTACATTAATTGATACAGGAAGACCCACGGACTGTGAGTGGTATTATTCCCTAGGCAGGGGATCCAGGCCTGCATAAAAGTGGGGAAGGCAAGCTGAGAACTAGCAGATGTGCATTCATTGTGCTCTCCTGACTATGGATGTAATGTGACCACCTGCTTTAGGTGCCTCCTGCCTTGACTTACCTGCCATGATGGGCTGTGCCTTGAATCATGAGCTAAAATAAACCTGTTCTCTCTTAAGTTGCTTTACAATTTTTAAAATCATATGTGTATGTGTTTGCTGTGTGTGGATATGTGCACCTGCATGTGAATGCCTGAGGAGACCAGAAGTATTGGATCTCCCTGGAGCTAGAATTATAGTCAGTTGTGAGCCACCTGACAGGGGTGCTGGGCACTGAACCTGGGTCCTCTGGAAGAGCAGTATACATTCTTAACTGCTGAGCCATCACTCTGACCCCCAGTCCTTTTGAAAGAAGATCTATTTATTATTTCTATTTTGTTTGGGTCTTTTGCCTGCATACAAGTGCATCATGTATGTGCAGTGCCCTCAAAGGCCAGAATAAGGGATTGGATCTCCTGAAACTGGAGCTAAGTTGTGAGCTACCATGTAGGTACTGAGACCCAAATCTTAGTCCTCTGCAAGAGCAGTAAGTGCTCTTAACTGCTGAGTCATCTCTCTAGTCCCCAGACCCCCCTTCAGTTGCTTTTTTCAGTATATTCTACCACTGCAACAAAAAATAAACCAAGACACTTACAAACAAGGGTGCTCCACTGTTCCCTCTGATATGAGGATGAATGTGGACTTCTCCCCTCTGACTCTAGAAGCCAGAAACAAAGATTCTCACTTCACAATAAGAGCACTAGAGACTGCAGTATTTCCCCCCGTGCCAGGGCAAGCCACACTCTTAACGCTTTCCTGCATTTCCAGGGAGCCCTTGCCTTAATTCTGCACTCGCTTGCTTGCTACGAACCTTCTGTCCCACAGAGTTCTGACAGTTTTTGCTGTTTCTGTTGGAGGCTGCTGCTGTCTGCCCCTGTATTTTGCTATCGCTGTGGTCTTGAAAGCTTGTTTAGAGGTTCTGGAAGCTACTTATATATCCTTGACTGAGGAGTAGCTCTCCTCTGTCAGGGAAGGTCATACTCTTTGGCCAAGTGGACAACTTTAAGAAGAATACACATGAAATGATGAGGAAGAAAGGTGACGTCTGTCTGAACAGCCAATCAGCTGGATGAATAGAGTGACAGATACAGCTGCCAGGTCACCCCCCCCAGCCCAGTGTGCTCTTCTCTGTTTCTTCCACAGGCAGTTTGTCTAATTTCTTAATTTTTTTAGATAGTCTTGCCACATAGCCCATTTGGGGCCTGAACTTGAGAACCCAGGCACGTTTTACCACACATGGCATCTCCTGTGCCTTGCTCTGCCTCACTTCATCCTGGCTTTCCCAAGATGATGCTATCCAGAGAATTTGTGCTCTCTCTCTCTCTCCCTCTCTCTCATCAGGGACTGAGGGACAACTGTGTGAAGAAGAGGTAAAGAACTATTGGTGAATGCAGCGATTTGGATAGAACTCAAGGGGTTCCAAGAGGTTACAGGTGTACTTCTGTTCTTACAGCATCCTCGAAGTGACAGAATGATGGAGCAAGGATTCATGGGTGCTGAGGGCTGGATGCAGCAGTAAAGATGAGGAATCTTGAGGCGATGGAAATAGGAACAATTTGGCTGTGGTGGCCTCCACAGTCATCTTCATGTATGTAGAAACTGCAGAACTAAACACATCCCAATGAGTGCACTTTGCATGTCACTGGTTACATGGATGCCAACTTTCTGGCTCATACAGCATCTTGTAGTTATATAAGGTGTCACTATTCTGGGCCAACAAGTAGAGCATACATAGGTCTCTCTATCATTCTAAATCTATGACACAGTTTTCCTCTCAGTGCGTTGTGGCAAAATGGCAGTGTGAATTCTGAGAAAAGGAATTTTGTGGCTCATGGCATCTTCAGTGCAGAACTGGTTGAAGATGGCTACTCTGGAGATAAAGTCCAAGTTACACTGACCAGGACATAGAATGTTCCTGGTGAGAAGGGCTCAAGATTGAGATGGGGATGGTGGTGACTGCTGTGTTCCAGGAGAGTCCGCATCCTTGAAGGGAAGGTGGAGCTTCACACTGAAAAGGCAGTCACAGCAGGTCTGTGTGCATTGCTCAGACAGAGCCTGTGGTTAGAAACTGCTAGGATGAAGCTGGGCATGGGAATGCATGCCTGTAATTGCAATACTCCAGGTAGAGGCATGAGGATCAGGAAGCCAGCCTGGGATACATAAAATAAAGGAAGGAAAGAAGGAACAGACTGGGGATACAGGGACGTAGCTCAGCTGTCAGAGTGCTTGTCTAGCACACACAAAGCCTTGGATTCAGTCCCCAGAACTGCATAAAATGGTATGGTGGTGCACTTCTAAAATCCCAGCACTGGGGAGGTAGAGGCAGGAGAAGCAAAAGTTCAAGGTATTGGGGGCTGGAGAGATGGCACAGCAGTTAAGAGCACTGGCTGCTCTCCCAGAGGACCTGGGTTTGATTCTCAGCACCCACATGGTGGCTAACAACAGTCTGTAACTCCAGTTCCAGGGGATCTGACACCCTCTTCTGACCTCTAAAGCCATCGAAGCAATAAGGGGGGGGGGAAGAAAAGGAAGGAAAGAAAAAGGAAAGAAATTCAGAGAAGAACTTGCTATGCTATGGTATTTCATGGTTCACAAAAGAGGGAAGAGTCCAGGGCTTCAAGGCTGGAGCATATCTGGGGCACAGAGGCCATGAAATTTGTGGATGGCTGGTGAACCACAGGGGAGATCCTTTTAATGCCACTGTGTACTGTGTGCTGCTCAGTCAAGGGGTGCTGGGCATCGACATGAAGATCACACTACCCTGGGATGCACATGGTAAGACTGGACCTGAGAAGCTCCTGACTGACCATGGAAACATTGTGGAACCCAGAGATGAGATTGTGTCCACCACCCCTCTTTCGCAACAGAAGGGCAGAAAGCCACCAGCGGTGCCCTAGCTGGTCCCCACAGCACAACAGGGATTCCCTGGCAGCTGTATCTGGAGCTTGGATATTGCCCTGTAAAGACAATTTAATAAAAATCTTACACAAAGGAAAACAAAAACAACACATTCTTCACACTCATCTCCCAGAAGATACAGTGCTCGTTTGTGTGTGTGTGTGTGTGCGTGTGTGTGTGTGTGTGTGTGTTTTCCCTACCCCATATATGTATGTTTTTCCTACCAAGTCTGCTTGTCATCTGTTCCAAGTCAGATCCTGAGCTGAGTACTGCCCTGACAAAGGGTGGGTATTTGCATGCTGGCTGGGATGGTGGCCAGGGATAGGGGGTCTGGATGCTGGTTGGATCACTGGCTCTTCTCTCACTGACCAGCAGAGGGCAGCCTGGCCATGCAGAAACTGGACCTCCTTTGAGATGGCTGGGCTCAGCTTCCCAGGCTTGGTAGTGTGAGCCTGTTTCTCTCTCTCTCTCTCTCTCTCTCCCTCCCTCTCTCTCTCTCTCTCCCTCTTTCTCTCTCTGTCTCTGTCTCTCTCTCTCTCTATCAAGCACACACACACACACAC